>NC_040045.1:5891361-6056516 GCF_003713205.1 Coffea eugenioides
TATAGAATAGGAAAACAATTTGACTCGCGTTTAGTGCACCACTATCAAAGGGAGGTACCCCTATTTTTATTATTTCAATGTCAATTACGTGCTCCTATGTGTTCCTATGTGTTTATATATGCTTTATTTATTGAATTTAAATGTTCATTTAAATTTTCTTATATTATATTTGTTTAGTTAATTTTTATAATTATTCGAGAGGCATTTACATACCTCAAAAAAATGTAATAGATAGGATAACTAATTTTATTTTATCTTATCTTTCCTATTTTAGATTGTAGTTAGATTTCCCAATGTAATAGATAGGTTGCGTGTTTATGTGGCTTATATGTTATGTGTTTTATCCGCTTTTCTTAGGATTTTGGCATCTAGATATTATGTTTACGTGTTATGTGCTACGTGCTCTTATGTATTTATTTGTTTTCATTTATGCTTTATTTGTTTCACTATGAATTGTTAATGCATGACGTCACCACACTAGTCCAATGCTAGATGTGGCTTCTCCCTCCGCTTACTTGCTAGTCCAAGCTAGTAAGGATTTTTAGAAATGGGCTAGTCCAACGCTAGACCCTTTAGGCCGTCTTGCGTTAGATTCATCTTTGTGTAACATTCATTACATTTTCATGTATATTTTCATTTTTTGGATCTTTTCTCATTTGCATGATATTCCCTATTATATTATCCCTTACCCTCTATAGGTACTAATCATGTCATTTAGAATTGCATCTCATTTAAGCTAGTTCATTTGCTTGTTCATGTTAGGATAATTATTTTTCAAACATGGGAAATGGGTGATTATAACTTTTTAGTTTAAATACCCTATTAATCCATGTATAAGAAAATTATGTCACAAGTTTTTGCCTCCCGTACCCTTTATGTTGCATTCCCTTTTTCTTTGATCACTTATATATGTATATAATTTAATTTCTTTTCTTTTATTTTAATTTCATCATCCGCATACTCGTGACACTTTCAAGGAATCATTGTGGCCTTCGCAATTAATGCGATTGGTTCGATTAAACCCTTGAATGGATATTTTGACCCTTTCGATATTTTATAAATTTAGATTTGCATCCATGTAGGAAACATCCAAATATGATAAATTAAGGGTTAGATTAGGAAAATTTTGATTAAACCTCGCAACTAACTTAGACTAGGTTGAAAGGGTGCCTTATGTTTGAGTTAATCGAACCTTTGCCTTCCCTTTCTTCAACCGTGACTCCCGAATCCACTTTCTCTTATTTTTCAAAGACCTGGAGTTGTCGAAAAGGGTTTTATTTTATTTTATTTAAATACACTTTTTGGGTGCTTTGGTACACCTAAACTCGATATACCAAGTGGCGACTCCTAATTTTTCTTAAAAACCCTTTTAGACTAAATTTTGGACCCAAATTGTCGCATTTTTTTAAAGTCCCATTCTAGGTCCCCCTGTCATTTATTTTTAAATCAGATCACATCTTTTATAAACCACCTTTATTTTTATTTTTCTCGCGAAAAATGGGGCGTGACAAGAGCTATTTTGCAAGATGGAAAACGTGTCGTTCAATTCTTGATCAAGTGGAATCATTTGAACTATGAAGAGACCTCATGGGAGGACAAATCCTTTATTGAGAATCAGTTTCCTGACTTCTAGACTTGAGGACAAGTCTCTTCTTATTGGGGAGGGAATTGTTAGGATAGAGAATGATTAGATCAAGAAATCAAGCTGATTGAATTGTAATCACGGATTGAGTAGACAAAACGATGTAGTTTTCGAGTAGGCTTAATTGTAGTAGTTAAGTCGGTTAAGACTAACTACCTGGTTGTTAGAAATAATGAAGGGAGCCCAAAATAGGGTCATAATAGAATTGTAACAAACTCAATACAATTTTCCTCTTCTCAATTCTCTATCGTCTACTCTCTCTTTTTTCTTCTCTTCTCTTCTCTTCTTCCTTTCTTCTTACAATCTGGTAGTTCAGCTGCATAGCTTAATCTCAGAAACTCAATTGAGTTCCTAACATGATCAAAGATTAGCGCTCAAGCCATGAGGGCTCTATGCAGGTAGGCTTTTGGTTTCTTTGGTCATTTACTCTTATACTTGCTGGCTGTTTACATTAATTTGCTCTATAAGGTACAAGTAGAAAAGCATAGGAAAAAATAGGAAGAAGAAAGAAATGTATATGAAAGGAAGTAGGAGTATTTTGAATTTCTGAACATGTTGCTTTGATAAAGGAAAACACTGTTTTTTGTACACTTGGGATCCTCGGTTACATCTTTCCTGTGCCAACCCAATGCCATCTCTAGCATTGCGCCAAGTGTCCTGTTATTATTTGCACTTTAATTTTCTAATAATTCAAATTGGTTTGATTTAACACAAGTTTTCTCTACCCTCTAAAACTTTGAACCAAAATTAACCGACCGATCTAATTCATACTTTGAATTATTAGAAAACTTGGTGCAATGGAAAGGCGGAAATTACTTGTAAATACTAGGACCAGTCTACAATTGATTACAGGGATCCCAAGTGTCCACCAAATGGTAAATACTAGGACCAGTCTACAAGTAGAAGGGCAAAGCCAAAATTACATTAGAAAGGCGGAAATTAAGCCCTGCTGCTATCGTAATCAATGACCTCAGAATCAGTAACGGACCTAGAATGCTGCACAATTGAGCGTTCGATGGAGTTGATCCAATCTTTTTTCTCCTTCTCTGAATCAGCCACGAAGTACATGGTATCCCTGCTAGTGGAGAGCTCGAAAGAGAAGGGCTTGTTGAGGACGTCCTCGGCGCCTTTGACGGTGAGGCAATCGGCAATGGAGATGACGCCACGTGGAATGCCGGAGCTGGTGGAGGAATCAAAAGGACGATGTCGTTGAAGTGTGGACCTCATCGGAGTGGAGATGACACCACTACTTTCAAGGACTTTTCTCTTTTTGGCTTTTTCAAAGCAATCAACGATGAAAGAGTTTGAAGGCAATCAATGATGAAAGTATTGGTATATGAATTAGACCGGTCAGTTAATTTTGGTTCAAAGTTTTAGAGGGTAGAGAAAACTTGTGTTAAACCAAACCAATTTGAATTATTAGAAAATTAAAGTGCAAATAATAACAGGACACTTGGCGCAATGCTAGAGGTGGCATTGGGTTGGCACAGGAAAGATGTAACCGAGGATGCCAAGTGTTTTTTGCAATGCTTGCAAAAAAAAAAAAAAAAATTTCTTGGATGCTGCGAGCATGATTTTGTTAGATTCCATCACATGTCACAAAATCTTTATTTTCTTTCTTATAAATTTTGTTGAACAACAAGGAAACAAAAGGCCAACCCAAACAACAATAATAGTTGTGAGGATCAAAATACGATATTTTTAATTATAAAATGCTGAAATTAATTAACGACCCAAGCACAAAATTGCAAAAGCTAAACTCTTAAAGTCCTCCCAGCCGTATATATGGCTACAAAACGCTTTATCAACTCGCAACACTATGAAATGAATTACAACACTAAAATGATATATAGAAGCCAAACCGCCAAAAAAAATTTTGTTTCTTGGTGCATTTTAGGGCAGGTTTGTGAATGGAAGGTGTAATCAAACAGAAACTTGGTTCTGTGAGACTGGGAGCTGCAACTCAGATGGCTTGCCAGGCATGTCGTTGCTGCCTCCCTTTGGAGTAGTTTTGCGATATTTGGTGTGCAGACAGAGCTGGACGAATCCCAAAAGAGCTCCAACTCCGTTGCCGGTCTACACGACGACAAAGCACAGACATCGGCAGTTGATAACCAATTTACAGTGAAGTTTAGCCAACTAGTGCATACAGCTAGCTTTCAAGAAAAAATGAGTTCACAGGTTTCAGCTAAATTTAATGGATGAGAATTTTGTTATATACATATATAGGGTGCAATAGATGAAACTCCGGAAGCATGAATTTACCAAGATGAAGGGATCTAAGGGGAGCAAAGCATAGACAGCCCAAACAGTGCCGTTACAGAAGCCTGCCAGACAAATCCAAAACGGCATGAATTCGACGCTTTTTGTCTTGATGACTTGTTTCTGCAGGGACAACATTACAAATCAAACATTCATCACGAAAATTCCAGGAAAACTTAAAAAGATGTTCTGATCGAAAGCAATAAATACTACTTACCATAATAGACAACGGAGAGGCGGACAGAATGATGCTGAAGGCAACACAGATGGCTCCAACGAACAAAGATCTTCCGTCAGTATTGTGAAAGACTAGCAAAGTTATGAGAGCTATGCCAGCTGCGAAAACAGCCTCTCCAATCAAGCCAAACACTACTATTAACTGGAAATTCAGCACATCAAATTAAGGTTATAATATTGCCCAGTCAATTAAAGAGTATAATTAGGTAGCTATCAGTACTAGCTATATGTTGAGTACAACATATATATTTTCAATAGTACGGTGGTATGGACAAAATGACAGACAACACGAATTAAGATTACCGAAAAACAGATCCTGGATCGAAACGTTAATCTTTTGGATGAGTTAATACCAAAGCAGGTCGGTCATCCATATTTGTTCAAGTCCAGGATGGATAAAAGTTGAAAGGATAAAAAACAAGAAAACTGTGGGAAAGTGAAGAAAAATTAGTTACTCTTTCTCTTACGAGTATATGTTTAGTTAGCAGCAAATTTGTAAAATTTTTCTTGCACTTTCCTTCACTTTCTTGCATTTTGTATCCTACAGAATTTGTAATTAAGATTTTGAAAAAAAATGGTTGGACAGATATAAAAATTTTAATAATTGCCCGTAACTATCACTAGCTTCCCATTTTCCCTCAAAATTTTCTTGATAATCGAACGTAAAATAGAAAACGATTTGTATTTTCTTTTACTTCACTTTCCTGCTCTTGACTTTCCCTATATTCAAACAAAGCCTCAGGAGTTTTAATTAGGGAGAGTTCTTGATGAGTTTATAATATATATATTCTTATGCTAGAAAGTGCAACCAGACCAAAACAGAACAGAATAGCTTGAGCCTGGAGTTGAATACTATATATTCTGCTGGGTTGAGGGGTTACAGTTGGCCTGTTACAAGCATCACTGGTGGATGTACATATAAGCCAGTGGGGGCACGTGCCTCCACGGGCCAAACAAAATTGCCTGTGGTAGGCTTGAAATTGTTTAGAAATTATTTCTTCTGCCCCACAAATTCATGTAACAAGCCAATATGAACCATGACTACAGTTTGCAACGCCTTTTTTTTTAACCCTCACAACCCTCCCTACATCTTTTCTAGATATTTAACCGGCACTTTTAGGTCTTTAACTTCCAACTTATAGACTTTCATTTAACCCACAATTATACTTTTGCGTTAAAAGTTGTGTCGTGCGTTTACACATTTTTTCCGTCTTCCTTTTTCTCCGTAGGATTGACTCTTGGATGACTGATTGTTTTCCGTATTTAAAATAAAATATTTTTGAGGGATTGAATACGAGAAAATTGTGAGACATATGTAAGAAAAAATTTGTGTGTATGAATTTGATCGTATTAGTTATATTATTTATGTTTATTAAATAAACATATTGTCATTACTTGTCATGCGAATACCATTATTTCAAATTATTATTTGGAAGAATTGAAATTATTTGCCACTTATGAATTAAAATATTTCTTGCTCTGCCACTGATAAGCAAGAAGGGCTATTGATGCAGGATGAATTTGGGGGAAAGAAGTGCATACCCTCTGTTTCTTACTGTGTGAGAAGTGAAAGAATATGGCCAGATAGGCCAATTCCAACACGAAGCCAATGCTGTTGGTGATGATAACAAGTATGCTGTTTGGGTGAACCATTGGTGATCCATAGAAGACCCAGAAGAAGCAGTTCAACGCTCCAGCAAGGTACGGGTAAGGGTGGAATTCCTCCACCGATTTCATCTTGACGATCCTTGCAAAAGTAAACCTGCAATCAATAGAGGTTTATTTATCCCCCAAAAGAGATTTTGGTTAGTACAAAATACAGACCTAGATTGCATTTGATAAATAAATTACCAATCATGATTTTTTTTTTTTTGCTTAAAAAATCCCGCTTGCAAAATTATGCATGATACATGTCAAATACTTGCTCTACGACTGCATGTAAAAGTGTATGCCTATTGGGCAAAAATGTTAACTTTGTAAAGTACACAAATTCAATCCCCATCCAATATTGTGATTTCACTCAGATGATTTTTTAGTTGTAAAAGCTTTTATTTTTGTAAGTGGAACTCATTATAAATGCTAAATATATTAATTCCATTCTCTTAATTAATTAAGAGAAACTTCTTTTGATTCTAATTATACATTAATTAATTCCACTTTTCTAGCTCGATTAAGTAAACAGGAAAAAGGGAAATTATTATATATTTTTTTGGGTTTCATATAAAAATATACTTAGACTACTTTACATGCCCTTTGATTCGAGTGAATTAAAATTCAGTTGTATTTTGTGTTTTTACTTTTATATATATTTGATGTAAAGCAGCCTTAATTACTTCTGAGGTGGAAAATGGGTTATTTTTTTCTTGACCCAATTCTCAATCAATGGAATTAATTATTGTTTGATAGAAAATTCTATGAATTTATCTTTTTCCATGCTACGTGAATGTCACTTCCAATGATCTGTAGTTTATATGGCTGAACCCTTTTAAGGGGTGTCCTATGTATCCAAGTTGGTGTTGTGCCGTGTCCAATTGGAATCCTTTCTTACTATTTTGACCATCCAATTGGAGTCAAGTCATACATATTTTTTTTTTTTGAGGGATTGACAATCAAAGCCAACATGGTTGTGGTTAGCCAGAAAGCAACCTCTATTGATTGCTTTTAGGTTTCTTTTTTTTTTTTTTTAAGTAACGATCTAGCTAATAACTCTGCTCTAGTACAAAATTGGATTAGTTCGCTCCAACAAGAACAGGAGACTGGCCCTACTATTGACTAAATCCAATTAATCTAATTAATCTATTAGATATACATTAATCAAGTCAAAGTATGCAAGATACAGTAATACTATTACTAGTATGATAATTTTTGGTTATATAATATTTCCACGTATATTGACCTCTACTACTCCTTACTTTACTACTATATTGCTAGTATAATAATTTTTGGGCAAATTACACTTTACCCTCCTGTTGTTTAGTATTTATTTACATAATCCCCTATGATTTCAAAAAACTATACGTAATCCCCTCATGATTTGAATTTAAGTGTCAAAGTGATGAAATTTGCAATCCATAACAAACTCAACTAAAATATCAAAAATACCCATATATAAAGTTGAAAATTATTTATTAACCATAGGGGGTTATGTATATATATTGAAAACCATAAGGGGGTTATATGGTAAAGTACTAAACCATAAGAGGGTTATATGGTAAAATATAAAATTATACGGGATTAGAGTGTCATGCATATTATGTTTATATATTTTGGTCACTTCAGCCATTTTAGTTTTTAAACAATGGTAATTTTGACATTTTTATAGGTTCCGTTACTGATGATCATTTCTGTCATTTTGACACTTTAATCCAAACTATAAAGATGTTATATATAGTTTTTAAAACTATAGGGGGTTATGTGAAAATTAGCTATATCATAGGGGGTAAAGTGTAATTTGCCCATAATTTTTTGTTATAGAATACTTCCACATAAATTGACCGGAATAAGACTACTACTCCTTCTTTTTTGGCTCTTCTAGATCTGTCAACTTGTGAAGGAAAACTTTAGGAGGTGTAAGCTAAATAGGTAAAAAAAAAAAACACTAGACTATGAAAGGGAACTGGTTCTATGGTTGACTAAACCCAATATAATTAGACTGCCATGTCAATTTGGATGGAATCCTTCACATAGATAAGTTGACTATTATAAGTCTGCCATGCCAATTTTGAAAATGTATAATTTTTTTTATAAATTGATTTTGAAAGTATACTTGCTACTTTCTTCAATCTTGAGGCAAAAATTAAAATTCTCAACTTTGTTAATACTTAACAAAGCACAACAAACACGTCTACAACAGCAAAACAACTTTGTCTACTCTACGATGGAACGACACTTATTATACGTGTGAGTGTACGTATGTGATTGTGTAGAGAGAGAGAGAGAGAGATTACACTGGAGAGGCAAACAGACAAAAGGAGGTGAAGTTTCCTGCAAAAAAAAATGTTCAAAAAATGACCGATAATCCTATATAAGCTGTAATAAACCACCACAAATAGAAATATTAATGTAGACAAACAAATAAAATAAAATAAAATAAAGACATATGAAAAACTAACATAGAGTGTATATGGTAGAAGCCTTTTGGATATATTTTGTCTTTAGTTGCATAGTTGAATTTGCAGAAATAAAAGCCTTGAAACATGTTCTACTTGTTTTTTCATCCGAGAGAACTCACCATATACACACATATTTTGAGGGTTTATACGTATAGTATGAAAAGAGGCAATCAACTTTCTGAAACAGATACAAACAAATTCATGTATGTTCAAAATAACATCCTCTGCCAAACAAAATTGAGTATTTTAAAAGGCATTTTTGGGACGAGTTTTGAAACATGATGGAGTACGTACATATATGATAGTATTTATCAGACTAATGAGCTGGAAGATAAGAAAAAAAGAAAGGGGAGCAAAAGAGCATGATCAATAGAGAATTGAGAATAACAAGTTACCGAGGATCCCCATGATGGTTCGAACGACTTGATACATCTTTTCGTTTTTCGCTTCTACCTGCAGCTTCAACTGAAGATTACAAAATGACCAATATTTTTGAGAAAATTTTCAAGCCAATGGTTACGTATGTGAGGGAATGATTTACGTATAAAATAGCCTATGCTCATGGTACATGTGTTCTGAGTGATGGCTGAAAACCAGTTATAGAGAATAGATGCTGCTATATTATAGAGAATTTTGAGTTCGTTCCATTGGCTTTCGTAGTCATGATGTAGGAAATTATGCATAAGGTGAGAAAGGGAGGTATGATCAAGGGATTCATAAGTTGAAATCTATCGGTTGGCATAATTTATCTAATGCAACGACAAGAGAAAAATTTTTGCCAAAAACAAACACATCATATGTAGAAACAACGAATGCATAATTGAACATGGAAATGGTACGTAAAAAATAGCAGAAAGGCTTCATAGTCATGCATAGAAATGATAGATTTCTTACACGAGATAGGAAGAAACGGAAGAACGAAGATGACCTTGTCAGGGAGGTCAAGAAAAATTTGACGAAAGGATGAGAAGAAAATATTTGTGAAGGTGGTACTTATATACTGAAAAAACTTACTAGAGTTTGCAACCTTCCCTGACCGCCAAAGAAAAAGGGTAAATTACTTATTATCCCCTTGTAGTTTTACATAATGTCAGATAACCACCTTATGATTTTAAAATTGCTACATAACCCTTCTATAATTTTATATAAAGTAGAAAATTGATAGAATGCACAATCAGTTACAGCGTTCATATTAAACACGCTTTAAAAGCACGTGTAATAAAATCTTAATATCAATATAACCCCTTTATGGTTTGTATAAATATCTATTTTATCCCCTGTAATTTTTGCATTTATCCGCATAATCTTCCTATGCTTTTATACAAAGTAATTAAACTATCGATTGATTTAGCATTTAAGTAAGGGAACTATTGATATTTCAACTAACTACGTTACATAGATTATTTTACATCAAATTTTCACTTTACATGAAATCATAAGGGAATGAAGTGAATATTTTGAAACGTTAGAGAGATAATGTGATAATAGATGAAAGTACAGAAAATTATATATAATTTTCCCCAAAAAAAATCCCTAGATACAGAGAACTAATGAAGAAGTAAATAAATCCTTGCTTTTGACTGCTGAGCTTTGATTTAAACTCATGACAACCGCCTTAGGCAAGTCATCTGACGAGTATAAACTCTGACTACTAAAAAAAATCCCTAGATACAGAGAACTAATCAAGAAGTAAATAAATCCTTGCTTTTGACTGCTGAGCTTTGATTTAAACTCATGACAACCGCCTTAGGCAAGTCATCTGACGAGTATAAACTCTGACTACTAAATCCCACTGGCAAGATCAAGATGTTGGCAGGCATATTATTTGCCCACAAAGGCCTTGTTAGGAATATAGTTTTCTAAAGAAAAATTTTTATGTTTTTCGTAAGCACATTTTTTACTCATTTTTTTATTTTATATACGTTATATTTTTTTTGTTACCAAAACTTTAAAAAATAGCAATCCAACTGGGATTGTATTGAAATTTTGAACTAAAAAAAATGCATAAACACACATAAAATGATTTTTTCAATTTTTTAATCTCATCCTCCCATGACCATGTACCAAAAGTACTGCCATAAAATTTGAAAGGACAAGACCAAGAAATAGATCCACGTTTGACCACGTAAACAACATTTTGATGCTTGAGTCACGACAAAAAGAATACATTTTTTGATAATATAAAAAAAAAGAATACATTTAAAAATGAGAAGTAGAGGAAATTTATTGCAATTGACCAGCAGTCAACCCAGTTGAGTCAACTCAACGCAATTAAGCACTCAACCCAATTGAGCACTCAACCCAGTTGACTACTGGAGAGATGCAACGGCAACATACTTCATTTGATATTCCAAAATTTTGCGCACGCCTTAGCTGTGACGAGGAAAGATTTGAACGGTTACGAGAGACAAAAATTGTAACAATTGTCCTTAGTGGCCATCTTGCCTTTTTTGGCAATAAAAAATATTGGACCTTTGATTTTGTCTTGCCGGTCATATCCCCGGAAGTTTAAAATAAACAAATAGATTGGTGCTTACACTTGTCTAATCTATTTTATTTAATAGACAAAATCGCCTTTAATTGTTAATCCTCAAAAAGCAAAAAAGAAGTTTGTCTAGAATTATATGTGGCTTGATTGATTCCAATTCAAATATGCATGACACCTCTTAAAGAGGGTTCAGCTAGAAGAAACTACCAATCCTCCCAAAGGATATTGTTAATGCAGCTCAATAAAGGATTATTTCATGGAAATTTTTTAGTACTTTAATGGCTTTATTTTTTTTCATGGAAATTGTTAGCACCTTAATGGCTTTGAGGGGTGACTAGGCATTGTGCCCCGCGAGTTTCGCGGGGTGTCCATTATTGACTGTTTAAGAGTAATGTAAGATTTATTTAATAATTAATGTTTAGAGTGTTTTATATGATAGTAGGGTTGGAATAATAAATAGAGGAACAATATATTGGATTAATATATTTATAAATAGATATAGTAATATTGTTGTGATTTGTATTTAATTTTTTAAGAGTAACAGGATGTAAATATTATTTAAATTAATGGAATGTAAATCATTTTTAAGAGTTGAGATAAATTAATAATTCGAAATAATTTCGATATGTTTATTTTTATATTGTTAAATATAAGTGGAAGTAGAATAAAGAAAATTTAGGGAACAGATAATTGCTATGTGCAAGAAGCTGTAGTGGACACGTTTAATTATGATTGTTGGATAAAGTCTCTATTGATGAGCTGCAGATGATAATTGTTTTCATTGAATAGGGTGAACAGGATGACACTTCCTTCATGTAAGAAGTGTTTTTGTGTGAATATTGGCCAACCTTTTATTATTTCTATTCCTTCTAGTTGAAAGATCCATCGAGTTTTAGCATGATAGCAATTGATGACTCTTATGTTGTCTGTTTGTATATGCGATGGTATATCACCAATGAGTACCTGAGATAGAAAATAGGAAAAAAATGTAGTTGTATTATGAAATGAGAGTAGAAATGTAGTGTATGAATTATATTGATTGGAATGTAATTTGTATGAAACTCACCAAAGATTCAAAATCGTGTGTTAGATAATGGAAGAGTTTAGTATTAGAAAAACTAAAAGAAAAGAAATATAGTGAAGAATATAAATTCATAAATATAATATATACAAATTAAGGATTTTTAACAATTTGAAATTATAAATTTAGAATCATATATTTGTATTTATTGATCGAATAATTGTTTTTTGAATCAATAAATATTGGATTGATTTATTTTTAAGTTTATATATATTAGATACATGTCAAGTACATATGATTTTCATTCATTTGTATTAATATGAAATAGCATAATCAATTTATATATTTGACTGGATACACATAGAATTTGTATTCATTTGCATATATTAGATGCACGTAGGATTTTTAGCGATTTGCATATTTTTTTCATATTTAATATTTTTGCTAATATATACATTTTGGAGAAAATTAATTAAATTTATATACATTAGATACATGTTAAGTACATATGATTTTCATTGATTTGTATTAATACGAAACAGCATAATTGATTTATATATACTGATTGGATACACATAGAATTTTTATTCATTTGCATATATTAGATGTACGTAGGATTTTTAGGAATTTGCATTTTTTTCATATTTAATATTTTTGCTAATATATATTTTGGAGAAAATTAATAAATAAGCAAGAAAACATAAAAAGAAGGCTATTTTATGTATTAGATGTGCATAGCATTTTTAGCGATTTGTGTATTTTTTTTAATAGTTAATATTTTTGTCAATATACACACTTTCGACAAAATTAAAAAATAAGCGAGTTAATAAATAAGCGGATAAATATAAAGAAGGAGAGAAAATTATAAATATAGAAATAGTCTGGAAATTATAATTATTTGATATAAATAACACTTATTATATGTTAATACAAGGCAGTATTATTAATTTATATATATTAGATATAGGTTAAACACATATAATTTTCATTGATCTGCATTAATACAAAATAGCATAATCAATTTATATATATTGATTAGATACATATAGAATTTTTATTCATTAGTATGTATTAGATATACAAAGGATTTTTAGTGACCTGCGTAATTTTTTTATATTTAATATTTTTTTCAATACACACACTTTTGACAAAGTTAATAAATAAGTGAGTTAATAAATAAGCGGATAAATATAAAGAAGGACGAAAAATTATAAACGTAGAAATAGTGTCGAAATTATAATTATTTCACATAAATAACACTTATTATATGTTAATACAAAGTAGTATTATTAATTTATATATATTAGATGCATGCTAATCATATATGATTTTCATTGATCTGCATTAATACAAAACACCATAATCGATTTGTATATATTGATTAGATACATATAGAATTTTTATTCGTTTGTATGTATTAGATGTACATAGGATTTTTAGCGACTTGCATATTTTTTTGATATTTAATACGAAACAGCATAATTGATTTATATATACTGATTGGATACACATAGAATTTTTATTCATTTGCATATATTAGATGTACGTAGGATTTTTAAGAATTTACATTTTTTCATATTTAATATTTTTGCTAATATATATTTTGGAGAAAATTAATAAATAAGCGAATAAACATAAAAAGAATGCTATTTTATGTATTAGATGTGCATAGCATTTTTAGTGATTTGCGTATTTTTTAATAGTTAATATTTTTGTCAATATACACACTTTCGACAAAATTAATTAATAAGCGAGTTAATAAATAAGTGGATAAATATAAAGAAGGAGAGAAAATTATAAATATAGAAATAGTCTCAAAATTATAATTATTTGATATAAATAACACTTCCTTATATTATATAAGATTGAGTTTTGGTTAAAGAGGAGGTTGAATTTCAACCGCATAGGTAGGGACTTTTTGGGAATTCCTTATATTATGAAGTGTTTTGCAAGCTGAAGGTACAAGTCAGGAAAGCCTGTGATTGGGTATATTAACCGAAATGGCCTCCTTTATAGACATTTAAAACTTTAAATGTGGTTGCGTGTTTGGGTATTTATGGTATGTGCAATTAATCTAGAACCATTTGTTGCTTTTGGTACAACTCATATAAGTATGTGGGTTTGTGTAATTACTGAAATGGCCTTTACACAGTACACGTTCAGCTCTTGAGCCGCAGACAGCCGTTTGGGACTCGCGCTTTGGCTGAAATTGCCTAAAATGAGTCTTGGCCGCTCTCACAGACAATCGTTTGTGTCTGTAACTTGAACAGCCTTTTTCCTCGCTGTTCTTGGCCATTGTTGCCTAATGTTTCATGAGCTTTCCGGATAGCTTCATGTTTGCATCTGGGTATTAGTTTTTGTATTCTTTGGATGTTGTCTCATGATATTGTTAGCTTTACCGTCCTGATTCCCAGCTTGTCTTTTCATCCTCTCTCAGGTGTGAACTCCACTATTTTGCTGTCATTTATGCCTGAATTTAACAGCCATAAACATGGGTTTATTAATGACTCCATGTTTGGCCTTTGGGATTGGATCTGTTTCCCCCCTTTCAGCTTCGGGGATTGGGATTTTCCATGCCTCTTCCTTTCCCCTCTCATCCGAGCTGATGTCCGAAAGACCCCATTTCTTCGACATTATAGCCTCAATTAACTAGCCAAGCGTTTGTATGTTAATGCCCAAACGGCTGCGCATTGATTATGCTTATTTCAATGCCTCCTTTTTCGTCTTCTTTGGTTTCACCCTTTTAATATTCTGGGATTTGGGCTATTTTTTATGCCTTTCTACCGAGCATCTCAGAATGTTATTTAGCCACAGCTACTCCTGGTGATTCAGCTTGAGGTAAGATTCTTCCCGCAATTTTGTCGTTCATGTGGGTGATTTGGGCCGTGTGTGCTTAATTTCTAAAATTTGACACTTAACCCTTGTAATTTAGCTGCAACATACAAATTTTTTCACAAATTTAAAAGGCCTCTGTAATTTGACTGGTTTGCTTATAATGTTATAGGTTCGGGATAACAGCAAGAAAAAGCTCTCGGTGGGGTTTTTGGAATAAAGTTAGCTTTCTGGGTATCAAGTCATTTGTGTGGTTTTCTAATATTTGTCATTTAGGAACAACATCTGCATCCTAGAATACCGGAAGTGCAATAAGCGTAACTGAAGTAGCCGACAACCCAGACCTCAACTCTAAAAGAACACAAATGGATGTTGCAATACAAGCAGTGGAGACAAAGAAAAGAGACAGCTCAACCACTTTGGCACCCTCACCGTCTACAAAGTCCAGTGAAGGAACCAGTGGTACAACCCCTGCAAAACAAAATGAAGAAACCACCAATAAGCAACGTATCTGAATGCTGCCTATTACAGCATCTAAAAGATTTTACTACTATTACTATCACTAAATAACTGGACATACATAATGTCCTTTTGAACTACTCTATTATCTATCTGGATCATGGGAAACCTATTTGTCCGTACATTTTTGGGAATTTGTTGCATCTACTTATTTGTCTTTGGGAACTTGCTGATTCTAATATTGGGTGGCTCTTATGTTGTTTGTCTCGTAATTGTACCTGCCTCTAATTATGTCGCACAGTGTACTATTTTTAGTTCAACGAAAACGCTTCTTTAACCACAGGCACCAAACACCCGCGCGATGCGCGAGCACTCCCCCCTAGTATTATATGTTAATACAAGGTAGTATTATTAATTTATATACATTAGATATAGGTTAAACACATATAATTTTCATTGATCTGCATTAATACAAAACAGCATAATCAATTTATATATATTGATTAGATACATATAGAATTTTTATTCGTTAGTATGTATTAGATATACATAGGATTTTTAGTGACCTACGTAATTTTTTGATATTTAATATTTTTTTAGTCTCGAAAAATAGTCTCAAAAATGCAAAAGCTTTAAATTAATAATTTAGTAGTTAACAAATATTATGGAAGTTACATTTTTGAAATAGAGGGAAATTATCCTATATTTTTAAAAACAATTGGTCGTATTAATGGAAGCTAATACAAAGTGGCACAATTGATTTGTATTTATTAGATACACACAAAATTTATGTCGATATATATTTTCTAAAAAATCATTATTTTTGTCGACATATATATTTTGGAGAAAATGAACATATATATATATATATATAAAGGCACACAAATAGAATGCAAGAACATATATAGATTTGGATAGCCCAAAAAATTCACGTCTGCATTAAGGAATGGAAGGTAGCGGCTGCACAGCTGCAACAAACAAAAGTAGAGAAACAATAATTAAGAGAGAATATCATCGAAGCAACATCTTTATTATTCAATGCGTGTATCTTGTTTCTTGTATATAAATTAACAATGTGATATCGAAGCAACATATATAAATTAAAGATTTTTAACAATGTGATATTAGAAATTAAGAAATCATATATTTGTATTTATTCATTTAATCATGAAGCAATTTATTTATTGATGAATTACTATCACATTCAAAATCAACGAATAGATAATGTAACACATAGAATTTATATTGTTCTGCTTATATTAGATGCACACAGAATTTTTATTGATTTGTATATTTTTTAGAAAATCAATATCTTTGCTAATATATATATTTTGGAGAAAGTTAATAAATATAAAAGAGTAGAGGAAATTATATTTTGAAGAAGGAGAAAGTTAAAGAAGGAAGTTATATGTTGAAGGAAGTTAATAAATCAAATCGATAAATTAATATATTTTTGTCAATAAAGTTAGATAACAATTGCAGCAGCGGAAGATGCACAAGAAACAAAAGGACAAAACTGTTAGATAACAATTGCAGCAGCCGAAGGATGGACAGCAAACAAAAGGACAAAATTGAGCATAAAATTACAAAGAAACCAGGACAAGGGCACAATTGGAAGAAGGGAACAAAAGCAGAAATGAGCAAAAAGGCACCGGCAGCCAAAGGGGCTGCACGGAAGCTTGGAAAGGACCAAAAAGGACGAAATCAGCTATGAAACCACAGCGAAACCGGCACAATTAACTGTAGGTAAGCCTTCGCGGCTTTATGTAGTTTAGATATTGTTTTTCTGAAGGTATTTCATCCCCCAGGATATAACAAAGCCTTAATACATGTTAATTAAGTATTGGTTGAGATTTTATAATTTCTATTCAAACACTAATGAAGAGAAATGTTTGTTAACGAAGGAAACTGACATATTTGTTATCATAAGAGTCATAGATCTGATAAACTTCTCTTTAGAGAACCAATGATTGAAGCAACTTATAAATTTTAAGTAACTAGCTTATTAAGTTAAATAAAATCCAAAGGATCAACTAAATTATTCCCGGATTTCACATAGATTATTTTGATCACCCCATTTGAGATCAAATCTCTTACATACTCATGTCTATGCTGGCATGTCTAGATTTCCTATTGTACAGTCTATAAGCGTTAGACAGTCACCTCATAGGTATAATACAAGGAAATAGATTGTATTGGTTGCGGCCACAACTCTATATCCAACACTAAATTTTTGAACCATTCCCCTTCCTTGCTAGCAACAGCCAGTGCTATAAATTCGACTTCCATAGTTGAATGTGTAATGCAAGTTTGTTTTTTTGAATCCCAACTAGCCGCACCACCTCCAAGAGTGAAGATCAAATCTGATGCTGATTTATTGTCATCCGTGCTAGTTATCCAACTTGCATCACTATGGCCTCAAAGCACACATGGATAATCAGGAAAAAAAACTATGCACAAATCCTACATTCTTTTTAAATATCCGAGTACTCTAGCAATTGCTTTCTAATGATAGTAACTAGGCTTACTTATATATCTTGACAATTTGCATAAAGCAAAAGCTATATCAAGCCGAATACAGTATGCAATATACATAATATTCCTTATAGCACTAGCATACTCTAATTGGGTAACAATTTTATCACTATTTTCAATCAACTTCATACTATGGTCATGAGGAGTACTAGCTTCCTTGATATCAAGATGGTTATACTTATTAAGAAATTTGTCTCTATAGTGAGATTGATTCAAGGAATATCCTCTTGCATGTTTAGTAACTTTTATTAATTCCCAATATAGTATTTACTTCATCAATGCCTTTCATTTTAAACATCGAAGAAAGATACATTTTGAGCTCGTTTATTGCCAATATATATATATATATATATATATCAAATATAAACATGTCATTGATGTAAAGACAAACAATTACTCAATATTCTTTTGTGAATTTTGAATACACGCATGCGCATTACCTACGATTGCATTATCGAATTTTTCGTGCCATTGCTTAAGAGTTTGTTTTGAACTATATAGTGACTTTGCGTTCATTTTCAGGAAGTATAAATCCCTCAAGTTACTCCATATATACTTCGTCTTTCAAGTTAGCATTTAAAAATACAGTTTTAGCATCCATTTGATGCATATGCAATTCATATATGGAAGCCAAAGCAAATGCCTAATTGAAGTTATTTGTGCCACAAGAGCGTAAGTATCTAAATAATCAACTCTTTTTGAGTAAATCCTTTTATAACTAATCTTGTCTTGAAAGATTGGATAGAACCATTTATGTTGTACTTCTTTCTAAATACCCACTTGCCTTTTATTGGGTGTGAGCCAGGTGGTAACTGGTAAGTCCATGAAGACCTATGTATTATTTGACATTATAGAATCCATTTCATCATTTATAACTTCTTTAAAGCTACATCTATACATCTATACATATCATAGCTTTACTAAATGTTTCTGTGTCTTCTTCTATATTTAGTACAATAGGTATTTTATTCAACACTTTAGTTCTGTCTCCTTCAACAAGGGAAACATTGGATACAGTTAAAACAAAATCAGGACCAAAGGATTTCTCTTTCCTTCTTTCACAAATTGCTAATTTAATTTTGTTGGACTGTTGTTACTTTGATCATCAATGATGGAATTAGAGATGAATTTATTCTCGAAAAACTCAATATGTATGGATTCCACAATATGTATGAATATTATAATCTAGGTCTAGTAATCTATATGCTTTTGAGGTTTTAGCATACCCAATAAAAACACTTTTTAATTCCTCTAGGTCCTAGTTTGCTTTTGCAAGGATAAGGAATTTTGTAAAAAGCAATATACCACCACACTTTCAAGTAATTCAGATTACGTTTACTCCATAAGGTGAAACCATAAATATTCTTAATGGAACTTTATTTTGAATGTGGCAAGTGGTGTATAAAGCTTCATCCCAAAAGAGTCAGATGACAATTTATTAGAATTCAAAAGCATAGAATTCACCATGTCTGCTCAGTTCTATTATTCCTTTAACCCAAGTCAATTTGCTAAGAAGAATAAGAAGCAGACCGTTAATGAATTATTCCATTTTCTTCGTAATACAAAGAAAAGGAATCTGGAAAATATTCATCTTCGATAGAGAAGGACCATAATGCTTTTTCCCTTTTGATTTTCAACAATAGCTTTGTATTTTTTAAATTTATCAAAAGCTTCATTTTTTGTTTTCATCAGATATACATATGTATAATTTGAATAATCATCTATAAAAATAATGAAATATCTTTGGGTAAATTACATACAAATTTCCTATGGTTTTGCATAATGCCAGACAACTCTAAATTTCAAAATAACTATATAATCCTCCTATACTTTTATCTAAAGTGAAAAATAGAAAAAAAAGCATAATCAGTTATGGTGAATTAGACTACACACGTTTTAAAAGTGCGTGTGATGAAATCATAATATCTACTTAATCCCCTTGTGATTTGCACAAATATCCACTTTATTGTCTTGTGATTGTTGTATTTATCCATGTAATACCCTAATAGTTTTGTATAAGGTAGCTTAAGTTATCGTTTGATTTAACATTTAAGTAAGGGCAATACTGGTGTTTCAACTAATGATGTTACATAAACTATTTTCTATCAAAATTTCCTTTAATGTAGTATGAGTTAGTATTAAATTAATTAACTAATATAGTAAATGAAAGGCACCGATGGAATCACATTATTTTCTCTCTTTTAATATTACTTTATAATTATTGATTGAATCTAAATGTTACAATATAATTAATGTCAAGAGATATTAGTGTAATGTTTGAAACTTGGAGGGAGGCCAGTAAAATAACCAGAAACCTCAAGGAAAGTCTCTGAAATTGTCCCTTTAAATAACTATTACTTACATTTTCTTTATCATTTGCATAGTAGCCCCCTTGCTTTTGTTTTTCACTTACTTGTACCCCAGAAGCAAAATGATCAGAGTCTGAGGTCTCCTCTTGCACAGACTAGTATCGTCAATGTCCCAGGTAATCTTCTTCCTCCGCATCATCTGATCCCTTCTGCTAATTATCGGATTCTGGGATATCAAAGTTTTCTTCTTTTTTATTTGAATTTTCTTTCTTTTTTTTTTTTCTGGTTTGATTGGTTTTCACAATGTGCTCTAAGTTGTGGTTGGTTAGTTTATTAATTGTTTCGAAAGTTGTAAGTTGATTAATTAAGACTGCAATTTGCATTTCGATATGAGTTCATTGCCTTGGGGTTAGGTTGTTGGTTTTTTGACAAAAATTTTGGGTGTGTTCTGGTTATTTTTATTGATTGGAATATAAAGTGGTATTGATCAGGCATTCTTTTCTGTTTAATGGTTGATTATTCAGTAGAGGTTTTTAGACGAAAATACATTAAGAAAGCTGCTTTCTTTTCAGGTTTTTGATAGAAAATGTTTGGTTTGTTCAGATTGTTTTACATGGATTTGGATAGAAACTGCGAGTAAAATGGCATTATTTTTGGGTTTACTGTTCATATACCTGTAGAGGATTTTAGGCAATAGCTTCTCCTTTATTTTCAGGTTGACTGATAAAAAATTTTGTGGACATTCTAATTTTTTCACATAAACTTGAACAAAAGTGATACAGCAGTATTTTCTGGTTTATTGTATTTCGATTCGTTGATGCTTTTAGACGAAAAATAGAAAAGGTAGCTGCTTTCTTTCTTACAGAAATTAGGATTGCAAAATGTGAATGCTGCTGTCCCGTTGCTAAACGATGAGTTTCTGATTCTATTGATGCACTGTCATAAATCTCTCTCATTGAGTTTTAATTTCCACAATTTGTGGGCCAGTTTGAGTTGTGATTGGCTTTTATTATTGCCATTGTTGTTGGTTCTTATAATCTTAGACCAAAAAAAATAAAAGAAATACTAAAATGAGATTAGGAGAATGATTTACCTGATAGCATAGACTTTCAAAAGTTCAGAAGTATTGAATAAATAATTTTATACAAGCAACATAACACAGCCTGCAGTCACTACATCTAATGGGTTGTCTTTTAAATCCAAAACATTTAAAGAGGTACAAAAATGTTTATCAAAAATAATGTGTTCGGCTTCACCTATTGGGTCATTTTGTTTGTTCCATCAAATTAAAAACCCAACTCGGTTAAGTGGCTGGTTCACTGGGTTTACTGGTCGAACAGCCAAACTTTGTCAGAAGTAATAACTACAAAATTAATTGATAAAGATTTTTAACTATAAAAGGCATTAAACTTAATTTTCCTTTGTGCAGCAAAGAAAAAAATGAAACAGACTAATAAAATTAACTCTTTCTCTTTTGTATTATTCTCCTGCACTAAAATTCCTCTGTTTAACTAGATTTAATTTTCCTAAGCTGTTGATTAGTGTTAGTTTTTGGTGAAAATGTTAGAATGTGATTGTTACTTGAGTGATTGATATGATCTGATTAAATTCACTGTTATCACCAGTTTCAATGTGTTACAATTTGCCCAAATATGTTCCTGGTTTTTCTCTTTTTCACATTCATGAATCATTGTAGGAGCTACTGTTTGATTGGATGTGATCTTGATCATATAGGTCGGATGGTTTAATTGCAAGAATATATTGGAGTTATTGCCCTGGCTAGAAACATCTCATCTTTATGCTTGTAATTCTGTTTCTAATTGCTATTAGCACTAAATTTACAATAATTTAAGATGAAGCTAAGTTCGAATGCAGAATTATTTAAAAACAGGAGCATTACTATAAGCTAGATTTATGGGATTTAAAGTTCAAACATATCTATATTGCACATGATTGGAAAGCCTTGTAGGCCTCATTTAGTAAGTTTTTGATATCTTATGACAATGAAACTCATCGTATATAACTTTTTCTGGATTAGAGAAATAATCAAGACTATTGTATGGTGGATTTTACAGACATTTAGACCATAAAGAATCTCAGAATTTTATGGTGTCTTTGTCGAAATGTGTTACGGCTATCGGACCTTGAGGTGCAATTTCTAGTGTAACGCTGACATTGCATTATCAAGGGCAGTTAAAATATCTTTCAGTGTTAAATCTCCTTTCTTTTAGTTGAATGTGCGGAAAAGTAAAGGAGATGAAGAATCTATCTAGATATCTGTCACTAGGAGAAGTAGGATGCTTATTGCCAATCCCAAACCCCAAAAAGTTGGATATATTCATTACTAAGTTGAGAATATTAGATGATTTTCATGTCTAACAAGATATATCTGTTATTTTTTATGCTTGAGATGGTGACATTATCATTTTAGGCCATTAGTCAACCTTTAATTTGTAGATACCAATATGATAATTTTTTTGGTTTGTCTTTCTTTTTACTTCTTTGTAGGTTGAATGCTGTTTCCTTGTATTTATGCAATTTAGCTAAGGACAATGGCATCAATTGCTATGGATATGTTAAAAGCTGCATCGGATTGGCTCACTTTTGTTTTTGATGCTCCTTTTGCAAGAGCTGTTGTCTTTGGAGTGAATATTGGAGGTTTGTCATGAAACCAGATAAAGCTCAAATGCTTACTCCTCTTTTCGGAGGTTTATAACATTTCCTATTTCCTTGTAGGGCATCTATTTGTGGAGGGTCTTCTCATTGTGGTCATTGTTTTTCTTCTTTCGCAGAAGAGTTATAAACCACCTAAAAGACCATTGACAAAGAAGGTTTGTCAGGGATGCCTAGCTGCCAAAGGACTTTCTTTTTTCATTTTTTTAACTTTTTCAGTTGGCCTAGGTTGTGTTGTTCCCTTTGAGACAAAGAAAAAGAATTTGATCTGGGCTTTTCTCTTTCTCCTTCACTTCCATGTGTTGATTCTTTATCTGGTAAGAGAGTTGCTATTAGGCTGCAGTAATACACAGAGTTGGATGTAAAGTTGTTGATACTGGAATTGCATGTGTCTATAGGAAAATTGCTTGTTTATTGCTTAAAAGGAATGTTGTAAGATTCTGTTGATGTATGTTACTCTGTTCTCATAAGGCTGGTGTATATGTTCTTTCTGGACCAGTCTTTATCCATATCATGTCTTAGAGTGGGAATTTTGGTGTCAAACATTCTTGACTAAGATGCTTGGTAGATTCAGAGAGAGAGAGAGAGAGAGAGAGAGAAGCATGAAAGATTTCTTACACTTCAGAAAAGAAAGACTGCAAAGTGCATATATTTGAACTTGTAGTGCATCTAAAGATGGTAAGTTTGTTTTTCCCTCATATGTATCTATTTATATGATGTTAAAGTTGCAATCTCTCTCTCTCTCGCATGCGCGTCTGAAAATAATTCAATTTGTGTCTCTTTTTTCACTAATTGATATTAGTTTACATTTTTTTTTGTCTTTAAAGAAAACCGACCATGAGAAGGTGGGCTACACTGCATGTGGTCTTACCTGTCTTATCACAATAAAAGTATACAAAGGTGAAGTTTGCACAAAATTGTGGAGCCTAAATTGCATGAAAGAATTATTCTATGTCTTGTGACTGGATCCAACCTCTTAACATTTTGGTGTCTCCATCTTCTAAAGTGTGTTCACCAGGCTGATCTGACAATTGCACTTTACTTTGATAATTTTCAGGAGATTGATGAGCTATGTGATGAATGGGTTCCTGAACCTCTAATTCCTAAAATGACAGATGAGATGAGATATGAACCTCCGATATTGGAGAGGTAAAGCCAGGCTATTCTGCCTCTACATAGTAATTTCATGTTCAAGTTTGGCTTTTGTGAGGACCATGGTTAGTCAAGTTGGACTTTTTTTTAAGGGGTAAATAGAAGTATAGAATTTTGTCTGGAAATTGTCAAGGAAAAGGATAGTATAAGTAAAGTAAGTGTGACAGGAAATATGCAATTTTAACTGATTTTTATTGAATGAAATGGGTCCATCTGTTTCAATGGCCTCATTCCAATAGTTGGTTCTGTGATGGTATGACTCCAGGTGATGAATAAAGCAGTGATGCTTCACTTGTTTAAGTAAACAATTCCTTTGAGTACCTCAATTTCTGATTTTATTGCAGTTTAGACTACATTGTGATTAACAGGTGTATCTTTGCAGTGATGCAGGGTCACATACATTAATTAATGGCACAGAAGTTATTAACTTTGCTTCAGCAAATTACCTAGGATTAGTCGGACATGGCAAGTTACTTGTAAGGAGAAGCTATTCCTGTCAATGGTATCTTGTGCTGTTGAATTTTCTTAAACAGATCCCTTATTCCTAACTTGCGCAACAGGAAGCGTGTACAAAATCATTGGAGAAATATGGTGTCGGTTCTTGTGGTCCTCGTGGATTTTATGGAACAATAGGTATAAATTAATTTAATCATTTACAGAACTGCAATGAGCATGGTTGAAATTTTCTCCCTTAACTTGGCATTGTGACACTCAATTATCTTTTAATCTTTGGTACAGATGTCCACCTTGATTGTGAGGCCAGAATAGCAAAGTTTTTGGGCACTCCAGATTCCATACTTTACTCTTATGGACTTTCCACCATGTTTAGTGCCATTCCAGCATTTTGCAAGAAGGGAGATGTCATTGTTGCGTGAGTGTTTCTGATTTTTCTGTTTTTAACTCATTAATGAATAGCAGGAATTAATCATCTACTGATGTTTCTTTGCTTGGGGATCTGAGTCCAAGTACATATCATTAATGGCACTATGTAAAGGGGATTAAAATGTCTTAGTAGAATTGCTGATAAATTTTAGGTACTGAAACATCTCTTCCTTTCAAAGTTTTGGTTATCTTCTGTTTCTTTGCCACTTCTTTTGACTTTTTCCTCCTGCTTTCCTAATTAATTTTTTCTGTCTCTTATCATCATCATCTTATTCTTCTTTTCATTCATGCTACTTTGTTGCATATATTAGCCACCCTGTTGAGCAATGATGTTGGATATTATTTATGTGATAGTTATATCTTGTCTACCCGTTCCCTCATGGTACAAGGCATCAATCATCATTACTTGATGTTAGTCTGTCATGATTCATCCAAATTTTGTATATCTGTTTCTTTCAGCTGTTGACTTGCAAATTTATCACAATAATTTGTCTGAAAGGTTTTGTATGAGTTCTCAAAGGGATTGTTGCTCTTGCAGGGATGAGGGTGTGCACTGGGCAATTCAAAATGGCCTTCAGCTTTCCAGAAGTACAGTAGTATATTTCAAACACAATGACATGGAGTCTTTAAGAGATATGCTAGAGAAGGTCACCAAAGGGAACAAGCGTGCAGAGAAGCTGAGGCGCTATATTGTGGTTGAAGCAGTGTATCAGGTATTATTCAGTTTGTTATGACATCATCCATTAACCATCCTTAAACATGTCATGTCTTAGAAGCAATCGATATTCCCTTAGAAACATGTCATGTCTTAGAAACATGTCATCTAGCATGATATTCCCTTTGCCCTCTCACTCACCTTGATGAAAATTTCTGTCCTCATTCTGCATTGTCCATCATGTCTTAGAAGCAATCGATATCTAGTATGATATTCCCTTTGCCCTCTCACTCATCTTGATGAAAATTTCTCTCCTCACTTTGCATTGTCCCAAGTTGCTGAGTTGTTAAAAGTATTTCTTATCTTGTTAGTTGTAAACCGTTAAAGAGGCATTGCGTAAATTTGGCTCTGATCAAGGCAGTAGACAGAAATAGACAAAGTAACACAAGGGCGAGAGAGAGAGAGAGAGAGAGTGTGTGTGTGTGTTATTCACAGGAGAGGACAACGAGATGGGGTCCTGTTGACATGTCTGGTAAAAGCATTAATGCACAGGTGTATGTTAGATACATGGCAGGAAAATTTTGGCTAGCAAGTAATACTTGCTACACATGATATGGCATAACGGTCCATCATGAAATCTAGTGGGTAGTATGGCGCATATCAGTAGCACTAATGGCTGTCCTGTGTGATGTTAGGAAAATGGTCTGGGTAGAAGCCCACTGGCTGATGTTGCTCTTTTCTTTTCTTTTCTTTTCTTTGTGTTTTTCATGTCTTAACATGCTAACTGCTGATTTTTTTCCTGACTGGCTTCTATTTGACGAACGATGTGTTATTCTGAATGGCTTAGCTTAATTACAGAATTCTGGCCAAATTGCTCCCTTAGATGAAATCATTAGACTCAAGGAAAATTATCACTTCCGCATTTTACTGGATGAGAGCAATTCAATGGGTGTGCTTGGCAGTTCTGGTAGAGGTTTAACTGAGTACTGCAAAGTTCCGGTAATGACTTTGTATTTATTCCAAGTTAAATTAGTTAAAAGGTCCCTGTTTGTGGTTTTATATTTGTGTCCGCTTGTAGGTTGGCAAGATTGATATCATAACGGCGGCTATGGGGCACGCATTGGCAACAGAGGGAGGAGTATGCACTGGGAGTGCAAGAGTCATTGACCACCAAGTATGTATACTTTATCTGTTTAATGTTGTAAATTACAATTCTTGCATTGAAGAGGGTATAGTGCAACACATAAAATTACTAATACTCTACATTCAGTAACAGTTTTCCTTGAGATGTTAAGGTCTTTGCACTAATGCTTACCCAATGCATATTTTGGGCAGCGGCTTAGCAGTTTTGGTTATGTCTTTTCTGCTTCTTTGCCCCCTTACCTAGCAAGTGCTGCAATTACTGCAATTGATATCCTGGAAGAAAATCCTGATCTTATCATGCAACTGAACAAAAATATTGGCACACTATGTAGAGGTTCGTTCAGTTTTTCAATTCTTGTTATTTACCTTGCATCCCACAACTATGAAAAATATGCTCTTCATTTCATACATTGCTTGCAGGGCTATCCGATATTCAAGGGCTTGAGATAGCAAGTGATCCGGCATCTCCGATTGTTTTTCTCCGATTAAAGAAGTCAACGGGTTCCTTGAAAGGTGACCTTCAGGTGCTTGAAGATATAGCTCAACATGTAAGTTTTTGTTCTTTGCCTCATCCAGTAAATATTATGACTTTCCTAATTGGTCTACCTGATTTAGTTTAATCCTGTAACTTGGAAACCACACCCCTGATCTGTCCTTTATCTTGAAAATCAAAGTTGTAATAAATCTAGTGCGTGCAGGTACTTAAGGAAGACTCTGTTTTGGTCGCTACTTCAAGAAGATCAACTCTTGACAAATGCAAATTGCCTGTGGGCATAAGATTGTTTGTCTCTGCTGCTCATACGGAAGATGACTTAATGAAAGCAGGTGAATCACTGAAGAGAGTTGCAGCTCTGGCTTTAAATGGTCATGATTAGATGTTCCAAACTTGAAGCCTGGCATGGTCTTTTCAATTGGAGCAAGGATTTCAGATCCGGTGCTGGACCTTCAATTCAGTGATCTTCTCATGCAAGCAGAAATGGCAGGAAGAGTGTAAGTTTATTTGAAGAGAGGATGCATGGGTAGTTTGAATCTGTTGTTGATTTTGGTTCTTATTTCCGAGTTCAATAGCACTGCTGAGATGGTACAATTTTGACAGATACAAGCTATTTAGATCTTTGTGGTGTAAAACTTTTTTGCCCCTGAGCACCAGAAAGAGGATAACAGAAGAACGTGGTTTTGAAGTGATATTCAATGTACATATCGATGTTCAAGTTAAACGTCATTATTTTCTATTTCTTGGCTTTCTTGGGTGTCTCCATCTTAAAACTACATAGCAAGCATTAGATCAAAAAGCTGCTTTATCAAACCATTTCAAAATGGTAGAGAGCACCAAACTCTAAATGTGATATCTGAACAATTCTTGCTTTCTAGCTCGAGATTCTTTGTAGTTGATTACATACAGAATCCTATTGCAAAATATGAAACCAATAATATTTACTTGGACATCTATTAGTGATTACTCTTGCAGTACACAAATAGTGTTTGCAAGGAAGAAGTCAGTACCAAGTCTGCCATAGCAGTGATGTGACAAAACTAGAATAAATATGTAAGGCCAAAAAGTAGAGATCAGAGTATGATATCTATGGATGAGGAAATGTATCGGCAGTCTCTTAAAATCTTTTTCGTATGTATCCATCCAAGTAGGTTTGTCAATTGAGCTATGTGAGCTGACATGCTCAAATTTAGCTCATATAAAATATCATTCTTTTAAGTCAAATTCAATTCAGTGAAGCTCAGATTTTTTGCTGCTCATGCTTGGCTTACACAAAAAAAAATGGTATTGGACCTAATTCGAATAGGTTCAAACTCATGTCATGTATTTTTCACGTTCACAAAATCTAGTGAAGCTAAACAACCAGCCAATGAGCTAATCCATAAAGATTCTATAAATCCAAAAGAAGTTTGAATTTCACGACAAAAAAAAAATTATCATAGCATCCTTAATTCTATCAACTAGAGATTGAAAAAATAATAATTTATTATAAAATTAGCCATCTAGTTTTCAATTATTTGATTGGATTTAGATGGACAAATCTTCTTAATTCCCACATATGAGCCCTAATTTATATATTGTTTGGATCAAGTGTTAAGTGGTCTGTGCTCAGTGCAACCCAAAGTCAACTTACATTTAAATCGGACAAAATGTTTTGACCTATGTTCAACTCAACTCACTATTGCATTTGGTTCAACCAACCATATTTAGGGCTGATCTGGTTGAGTTTGGGCCAACCCAAACCAATTGACAGGTCTACATCCAAGTAGTGTTTTATGGAAAAGCCTTGGTAACAAATAGCATACAAATACAGTTTACCTCAGGCTGAACACTTAGGGAACCCAGGACCTGCTGGAGCTGGAGGTATTATTTGAAACCATTTGGGCGAATAGATAGGAAGCTTCATCAGAAAGTTGGGATGGGCAACATATATAGTGGCATAACTTTGGGCTCTACGCCATGGCTTGAACCTTACTAAATCCTTAAAAACATCAACCATCCTCTCATTGAGTTGGATGCTCGAGTGATTATCATGGTTCAAAGACTCCGCTGAGTCCGAGATGACTCGATCGGAACGAAACTTTCCAATATGATATCGAAACGAGATGACTCCAAGATAATAGATTGCCGAGAACTCGGCCGAGACATCTCCGAAATAAATAGAAACGGTTGAATCGCCTCGAGTGAACTCGAATTTTTATTATTTTTACTAATTTGTTATTATTTTTATTTATCATATTTTTTTATATTATTTACAATTTTTAGAATATTAAATGTTTCAAAATTTGCATCTCTCTGAGACCGCGACCGACATGTCAAGACCGATGTAAAACGGTCCGGACCACGATCGCGACCGCGACCGCGACTTTGAACCATGGTGATTATAGATATGCTTTTACATAACAATCTTCAATCTCATGTTTACTCTCCCATTCTTAATGATTGCAGGATCATCTTGCGGAGCTTCCAATCAGCTACCCTTAGACATGTCTTTCAAGAAGCTAATACATGTGCAGACCTTTTGGCAAGGATGGGAGTCTCAGCTGAAGAACATTTTTTTGTCCTTCCTTGTAGGCCTGTGGCCATTTCAAAACTTCTTGAGGATGATTGTAGAAGCTTTTGCTTACCTCGTTTTGTAAACTCCCACTAAACCTGATACAAATTGAGCTTATCTTACAAATTTCACATTGCAACACTGCTTAGATAGTGCTTATACCTCAGATTACATCCTCTAGTAAAAGCTTCTAATACTTGTCACTGATTGATGTTGTTTTGTGCTTAGATTTACAGTTTCAATTTTCAAATACTTGTTATAAAATATTGTACGTGCATGATATGAATATAGAATATGGATTGAAACTGTCCAAAACATTGTTGATATTGATCGCCTCATCTTTCATTCAAGATGCAAAATCAACCTTCTCTAGTTGGTGTTAATCTAGTTTGAACAATTTTAGTTACAATGGCCATTTCCATCGCCAAATCCCATTTGCTCAGCCATTCCCATTCACGGCATTTCCACTAGCCAGTGTAAACTTCTATAATTGTGTGCCCGTTTGCTTTTTTTGTTCTGGGTGGCATTCCCAGAACAAGTAGAACCAAAATTGACAACGCCACCATCAAGCTCAACCAGCCTAAGGTCTTATCTGCCTCGACATGGCCATAATGTATTCTAAGGCCTAAATAGTGAGAGAAAAAAAAAACACACATACACACACACATTTGGGGTGAATAACAGGTTGCTCAAAAACAGTACTTGTAGCCCATTTTGACGTATGCAATTTATTTATAAAATAAGTTATGGCACATGGAATTCTTGGAAAGTTTTAAGAACATATTTGGAAAAGATAAGTAGCCCTTATATATGGACTATCTCAAGATCATGAGTTTTTTTTCAGTTTTGGGTTCATGATCAAGCATGTAAATTGGCAAATTTTCCCGTTAAAACTGTTTATTTGACTAGGTTGCTCAGCCATGAAGGGACTAAATTGACACAAATATATAAGTTTGTGGATTAAATTATCACAAATTAAAATTGGACGACAAAAAACATATTCTAGTAAATCAGTTGGTGGACCATTAACATAATTTGTTAGTAAATATACTGGAAAGCTTGGTGATGAGGATCAGTGGCAGTGTCACGTTAAGTAGAACTATTGAGTTATGCTTTTGGCTTAATGGAGGACAATTTCTATATATATCTACCTTGTATATAAGAAAGGAGGAAGGTTTAGTGCTTTCCTTTACTTTTGCCAAGTGACTTCTTAATTATTTGACAAGTGGCAAGGTCAAATATTTCTTGCAAATTGTTGAAGCCTTCTCTTAATATTTTTTTCAAATTGACCGAAGCCTTCTCTTTCTTTTGGCATTGAACTGTTTCTTTCTCAGTAGTGCTTTCCTTTTCTTTAGCCATGTGAAAAAGTCAAATATTCCTTCCAAATTGTATGAAACCTATTCTTTCCTTTGGCATTGAACTCTTTCTTTCTCAAATTGCCGGTGAAGCCTTTTCTTCCTTTCTCTCTACCAGACAGCTATTCTAACCACAAATTCGGCGCACCTATTCTGAGCAAATTCAATTCCAAACGGCTATTCTACCAAACCCAATCTGAAACGTCTATTCTAGTCAAAAAGTTGGGATTTTTACGTGATTTGGGAGATGGGTTTTGTGAGTTCCTTCTTTCAGAAATTGCCATTGAAGCCAGTAGGTCAACTGCCACTCCAAACACTTGATTTCATGTTGCAGAAATTGCTGCTCACTCACATGGTGTTTGTACTTCAAAGGAGGAAAATTAGGAGTAGGTGAACTGCCTTGCCTACACTTGCCGTGGTTTCCTCTTTCTCTAATATCAAATTAACCCATTTCATGTTGCAAGAATTGATTTCATGTTAACCCATTTCTCTTTCTATTGATTTCATGTTGCAAGAATTGTGGGGCAGTCACATGATAATTGTACTTCAAATGAGGGAAATTGGGAACTTTTTGTTAGATTAGGTATGGCATTCTATTCTCATTAGTTTTCCCATTCAGCCATACGATTATGATGAGAAATATCTTTTCAGATTTGATTTTTCCCTTGTTCCAGTTATGATAAGAAATAGGTTTCGTATTCATTTAGCCTGTAAATTTTCCAGTGAATTACGAAATCAAAAAATGGAATAGAGGTATTTATCAGTGCATGGTTCTGGCTCCTCTGTCTTATGAACTGCAAGAAGAAGCATCTTGATATTTACACCTTCTTTGGAGTCTCTTTGGTGAGAAAAAGTCTTTCCCTTTTTTTTGTCAAATTTTTCCCGTATGAGTAATAGACGGATTAATAAATTCTAATATATACATATTGTTCAATTGATAGGTTCTTTCTGCTGTGGTTCATATCATTAGTTAAGGAATCCTTTAACTTGAAGGTCAGCTTGTTGTCTTTCTTGAATCTATGAGCAGCTTTTCTTCATTTATGTGACTATATTTTCAAAAGCGAAATTTCAGCGTTCCCTTTTTTTTTTAGTAGTTTTTCTTCAGTTTCTGCTTCATTTATTTTAAGTTTGCTGGTGCTATTTGTTTTGTGTGATCCTTTATGAAACAAATGCTTTTATTTGAGTAGGTAATTTTGTTAATATTTTCTCAATCCAATTGTGCTGTTGCAACCCATTCACCTGAAAAAACAAGCCAAAAATGAAGATATGAACCCAGCTCCCAGTTCAATAATCCTTATTTTGAAATTTGGTGAATTCTTGAATATATATATTATTAGTGGCATACCTACAAAAAAGAGAGATCCATTTGCTAATGTGATTATGGCCAACTGAACTGTCCTATTGGTTTGCATATGATCAATGTTCTATCAAGCAAGCAGCCAAATTGCTATATATACTAGAAAAAAGATTATAACAATGGACAACAATAACATATTTTGTGAGCCAAAATCATTAGCACAATATATTTTGTGAGACAAACTTTTGCTTGTGCTGATTTTGGGGCTGTGGCTGCTATGCTAAAGTTATTATTACATGACAAGTTCACATTTAACTAATTTCAACCTCCTGCTACTGGTGCTTTTGTCTTTAATTACAATATACATATCTAAAATATGTGACCTGTTGTTGTTCTAAATGAGGAATAAGAGGGATTATCTATTTTTTAGAAAACTTTAAGGTCAATGCAGAGAGGTTGTTATTGGCAAAGCTTGTTTAGTCATCTAAGTGACTATTGGTTAAACAACTTAAGACTTTGTACTTCTTGTTTCTAATTGATTATTTAGTGTGTGTGCCTTGTTTGCTATTTCGTTTAGTCTAGACTTGTCTAGGGCAATGAAAAGCTTGATGGTTACCTCTTAAGGATATTGTATATAGAGCATCCTTCGACTGTTATTCATTGTGGCCCTTTTAGGCAAAACTCGTTCACTCCTTTATATGACTATTAGTTAAGCAACTTAGGTTATTGTACCTGTTTTACCCCAAGTTGCATTTAATATGCTTGCTGTTTTATCTAATCTAGACACAACCTTAGGAGAATGAAAAACCTAATGATTACTTCTTAAGAACAGAGATTTGAATGGTGGTACTTGTTGTAGTCTAGCCAAAAGCTGGGCTCCAAAGGCATCAAATGTAATAAACATTTCTAAAGGAAATGAAGGTTATTAACTTGGCATTCGGCTCAGTTGTGGCTTTAGGTGTCTGTTGATATCCTATTAAAATTAGGGTAAAAAACAAAAAAGCCCCCTGTGATAAACCTAATACACAGAAAAGCCCCCTATGGTTTGAAAATATACAACACAACCCCTCATGCTTTGAACTAAATTGTAAAGGTGACGGAATCCGTTAAACTTAACGGAAATGGTCAAAATGACCAAAATACCCTGATATAATTCAACAAAAAAACAGCTCAAAAAATCATTTATTTTATTTTCTAAGTAGAGAGAATTGAGAGTTAAGGGGTAGAATAGGTATATTTGATAAAAATTAGGTATAAAAAATTTTTTTTAGGTTCCAATATGTCATTTCCGTTAAGTTTAACGGATTCCGTCACCTTTACAATTTAGTTCAACGCATGAGGGGTCGTGTTGTATATTTTGAAACCATGGGGGACTTTTCTGTGTATTAGGTTTATCACAGGGGGCTTTTTTGTTTTTAACCCTTAAAATTACTTTGTTTTGTTTATAGTGCATCATTGCTCTTGCTGTGTTTGCCTCTAAACTTCGAATTATGTATGCACCTATTTAGCATCTTTGACATTCTTTAGACAGCCAAATAGTTTGCTGTCAAGAATCAATGACTAGGACTTCTATATGTTCACCGATTACAACTTTATAGTGCAACAGTTCGTATAGCAAACTAATGCAGGAATTAACATTTGCTGTTTTTCTTTGCCCTTTTTTGTTCATGTTCTTCCCCTGATATTTCTTTTTCCTTGTGTTTTGTTACTTAGAGGGCCTTGGTTTTTGGAACTATACCTTCTGAAATTGGTTTGAATTCTACTGAAGTTAATACACCTGTCTCACTGCCTACTAATGCACTCTCAACTTTAGCTCCAACTAATTTTGCACCTGGAAGTCCCTTGAAGAAGCAGCGTGATGATGAACTCTAAACTTGCTTGAAGCCTTTTGAATTGCTAATCTAGCTAATGTTGAAGCACTTTACAGCCAAATTGCTAATCTTGCATCTTTTGACACAATATTGACATCTATTAAGCAATTATTCTTTTGTGCAACTTAATGGATCTCAATATGTGATATTTTGTAATTGCAGCCTAGCACTACACTTTATATTAGGTATTCAGGATGTCATCTCCTGTCTTTGTAAGACTAACTTGAACTTGAAGATATCAAGCTGTTTGTAAAACTACTTACCAATCTGTTGTCATCTTCTCTTATCTTTTGCAATACTGGTGGTTCTTTGGTTTTGTTTAGTCTTATATTGTTAGCCGCATGCTTGATTGGTAATTTATGATTTTAAGAATGCTATTTCACAAACATTACTGTTAATCTTATCTTATATGAAAATATATGACAACAGATTATAGGGGGCCTAGGCTGTGCTTAGCACAGCCGAAAGCCTCCTAGTATCTAATCTAACTACAATATAAGTTCCAGTTGGTTTTACTGTAGCTTCTTCCCATGCTGCCACGTGGCAGCCCCAGAGTTGAAGTTTAGCTTATTTCTCCTTGGTTGACATTGCTTGTTTCATTGGAGGAAGTTTAGTCAGCTGCTGAAGTTTAGCTTATTTCTCCTCGGTCGACATTGGTGAAACATTTTACTAAGTTACTTTTGGTCAAATGCAAGGTACCTCAGGGTGGTTGAAAGTATATCATTCTTTTACTTCATCCTTTCCTTTGTACGTCAGACGATCAAGAATAGCAGTTGAACTGCTCCTGCACATGGTCAGAAAAAGCAAAGAAGCAGGTAAGCTTCTTCCTTTCTCCGTATCCCTTTTACACCAAATCCTTCTCATTCTCCACTATAGAAAACACATGGCTAACGTATCAGTGGTAATTATTGCCATGGAAACCACCAATTGTTTCATAGATTGAGTCTACTTTATGGCACTTTTTCTCCTTCGTTACATTTTGTGATATCGTGTACAGTAGAGGAGAAGAAAAAAGAACTCCAGCAAGAAAGAGTTCTGGAGAAAGGGCCACAGGAAAAGTAAGAATTTATTTCTTTTTCCTTTTGGTTCTGAATTTTTTTTCGCCTTTTAGGTTTTTATTAGATGATATTCTAACTTTAGTATAGAATTTTCCTTTTTCTTCTTTTCTGCTGAATGTGAATATATGTGTCAATGAATTTTTTCTTCATTTTGTTTTTTTTCCTTTTTTTAAATTTTTTATCAGATTTTCTTCATTTTGTTCTTTCTTTTTCTCTTATTTTTTTTATTAGATGATGCTCTGATATTCGAGCTGTTTTTTTTTTTCCTTTGTGTTGTTTCTTTTAGTTGCAATGATTTATCTAGCAAATACAGCTATTCAAGCAAGTCAAAGTTTTGTGAAATCTCAGAGACCAATGGCCATCAAGTGTTTGATAAAATGTCTATGTGAAACTTGGGATAGCAGAGAAAACACGGAAAGAATGATCGCACAGGTAAATTCTACTTCGGTCTATATCATTTTTTTCTCTATGGCCAATTCCTTCTATGGCACTTTTTCTAATGGTAGTTTCTGACACTTGTAAAGATGAAGAAGGTAGGAAGACAGGAGAAATGTAAAAGATGATTCCATGTATTTTCTGAATGAAATATATAATTCTGAATTTCTGCTGTTTACGAATTGACCATGCCCATGATCTGAGAATAATTAAATTCCTGTCCTATTATACACCAGAAGTTTCCAGTATTTTTCTAGGGTAGCAAAAAAATGTTCGTGCCTGTTGCCCTTTGTTTTCAAGAGAGAAAGGAATAGAATACAGTACCAGATCTAGGCGAATGCAATTTGCAAGATCAACGTGGGACATAATTGTACACTTCTAGTTGCATGAATACGTTTTTTTTAGGGCACAAATTATCCTGTCAAGAAGTTAATTATTAGTAGATTAGTAGTTGGAAATATGGTTTACAGTTTTTTGTGCTGTAGAAGTTGCCGATTCAAGTATGTCTTGCACTTCATCTTCATATAATAACTTAAAAAACTTATGGTTACCTTTTGTCCAGGTAAAAAGCTACCACATAAATTCTGATGGTGCCGATGTAATATAGCTTATGATTGAGAATTTCCAACAGTAGAAGTTGAAATTTTGTATTGTTAGTTTGTTATCGCTACACATATCTTAGATATATCATATGTATTGTATTCCAAAATTTAATATAAAATTTCTAAGATACGTCATATGTATCTTAGAGATATCATATGCACATATCTTAGAAATTTTGTATTGTTAGTTTGTTATCTCTGCACATATTGGTGTACTTAAGAGTTTAATTTCATGGACCAAAGAGGACATTGCTGACACCATTAAAAGTGATTCTGGCAAGTGAATTTATTTTGGGAATGGTGGATCTGAGATGAACTTGGCTAATATGGTGGCTTATTCTCCCCTAGGAGTGCTAATAGGCTTGTCAAGAGTATTGGAACTGGTGGAGTTGCGAGCAGAAGTCAACAAACTGTTGTGGGTTCTGGGGTTGGAAAAGAAATTGTCCCCCAGTCATCTAAGCCAGCTCAAGAGAAGAAGCCCTAGGTTTCTACTGCTAATGATCATGCTACAACCCCTGCTACTAAGTAAATTTTTCTTCTTTCCTCTACTATTTAACATCATAGGAAATAAATAAACTCTTAAATTTTTATTGTGTTTTATTGGAGTAACAAAACAAAAACGTTTATGTAGTGTTGATAACAAGAGCCTAAGAGGCAAAATTGCTAAAATCATAACTAGAACCACTGTTGTTAATTAATTTGTTTAATAATCTTATTTCATTATTAAAGGATAGTCTTTATGAACTCATTATGATTCAAATTGAAATTCATATTCTTATGGTGAAGGCTTGAACTTAATAGTACCCTATGATAACACCTATTGCTTTAAAGACAAAGAACTTGCATGTTTAACCATGGCTTTGGTACATGTTGACTTAAGACTTCTGAGTTTCAATTTAATTTTGCTAAAAATGTCAATTTTTGGCTGATTTTTTCTCAGAAACTGTTGGCTTAAGACCAAAAAATCTATCCATATTGAGATAGAATGTACCATTAGATGCCTATCATGCAAGGAAGAAACTGGAGTTGAAGCGAGGTAAATGTTATTATTTACTTTTCTAATGCTAGAATTAGTAAATCATTTACAACAATATAACTTCTAATTTGCTTCATGTGATGGCAAAATACGATAGGTGTTGCTTGGGATTTGTGGTAAATGATGTAACAAGATCTTTACATGCTGCAATTTTCAGTCCATATGTTGAGAAATTGTTATCATATACCGCTCTTCGCCTAGCCATGATGACCAAGTAAGTTCAACTCCATGAGCTATAACTTGATGAGTTATTGCATAGTGATGAGTGCAACTTGATAAATGCGCTTAAATGCTCTTAGAAGAACAATTGTAGGAAAGGATTGAAACATTATACTAAAAAGTCATATTTTTCCTTAAAAAATTAATGAGGCTTTGTTCAACTTATTTGATCCGTTTTATAGCTTTAAGTTTTGCTTATTGGATTCTTTTATATGACATTTTATCACAAGTTTACCCGTACAAATTCATGTAAAGCTTTTGATCTTGACTCTTGAGATATCCTAAAGCCTTATAAGAGCATTCTTTTGGTTAGTTGGAAATAATTGAAAAAGATAAGTTGTCTCAGTTATGGATTAGGCATAAGTGACTTATAAATTTCTACTATTTGGTTTTTGAATGAGGCTGCCACAAAAAAAAGACTCTGTATGGTTTAATAAGTTATTTGTATTTAATGTATCTGCTTATCTGTTAAAATTTTAGACTATTGCCTTAGTTTTAGATTGCAAAAAGCTATATTGCTTCGCAGTTGGAAATTGCATAGTCAACATGTAATTGTTGATTAAATATTTCAAACAAATATTTCAGACAAAGTTCACTAATGAAATTAAGGATGCTACACATTTTACTAAACTAGCATCTCATGTTGAAGGGGTTACAATGGTTTGTTCCATCTATGCTTTTAATCTGGAAAATCCAAGGACAAAAGGACAACGAAGAACCACACTATCAAAGCATACACTACTGAGGTTGGCGGTCAAATTTCGATAGCAATCCCAAATGAAGATCACAAAAGATGTTCCCAAATTTCATATCATTGCTCAGGATCCTTTATGATGGTGTTCTCCTAAAGAACTTGATCGAATAAATGCAAGTTAGCAATCTAATTAGTGGGCAGTCAGTATTTCAATTTATAGTTGTCTAGAATATAGCACTACTAGAAAGTTTTTGACTGCCTGCTGAATTACTTGGCAGTGGGAAAGTAGAAAAGATGTTACTATTGAACCAATGCTCAGTTTTTAAACTATGTTGTTATTTTACTCAAATGATGAATTTGTATGCTTAATTCTTCTTTCTCCCCTTTATTAATCTTCTAACTTCCTTTAAACAAATTTCTTCTTACAGATTCGGATGATTGCAGCTCTCAGCTCTATTAGTTTTTAGCATATATAATGGAACCAATCATTATAGTTTTTAGCATATATAATGGAACCAATCATTATAGTTTTTTTTTCCCTTTTTGGCTTTGGATTCTTGGAAAAATTGCTGTTGAAATTTTAAGTAGGATCTAAATTATGTCAATATCTTTGAAACTACAAAATTGAAATCCAATTCTAGACTTTTACCTAAATGAAAAAATGTATTTATGAACCATATTATGATCCATTGATTTTTAATCCAAAATTCAAGAGATCATGATACACAGTAATGGATCAAGCCATAATAGCTGATTATTTATTGCCTCTTTAGTCAATAAATAATCAATTGAGAAATATTTGATATTAATATGTTTAATTCAAAAAATAAATTTATCAATTATTACTTTGAATAAATGTATAAGCATAAAAAAATTTAAGTGTAAACGCAAAGTTAATATTCAGAATGCAACCTAATTTTTCTATAGATTTTTAAAATTATTTGGACTTTGAGGGAAAATAAAATACCAAAATTGATATTTTTTTCTAATGAGAGTAGACACACCATGACAAGGGGGTTTAAATGCTAGATTAATTATTTACAAAGCATATATAAGTGCATCAACTGCTTCAATTTATAATTTTCTTTCATTTTATAAACACTCTCCTTATTCTTTGGGATTAGTGGCAAGAAAAGATACAAAAATTGATAAATGTTTCATATTACAAAGAAATTGGGTAAGAGATGATTTAATTGATGGCATAAAAATAAAAACAAATATGCCAGTTATGAACTTTATTCATTTAGAAAGTAATTTTTGAGGTTTTTATTTGTCTGGGATTTATTGGAAAAAAAATATGATAAAACATATATTTTTACGGTGTGGGAAAAATATTAAGATGTATAAATCATGTCTCTAATAAATATTTAAAAAGGAATATGAAAAAAATGATATTGTTTGCAATAAGACTATAAAGCATTTTGTTAGGGAAGATGTATATAATTTATTTTACATAATTAAAATGAAACAGTCCGTCTAAGAATTATTTTACCCAAGCCGTGTTTAATTACAAAGCAAATTTTAAGGTTTTTATTTATTTGAGATTTTTTGCTTTTTTAAAAATAATTTTGATATCTTGCTTAACTTTAGACCAATAAGATTTGCAGTGGTTGATTGCTTTCCTTTTGTAATTGTTTGATGGTTCAATGGTCAGACAACCTACTCATCCATTTTAGTAAAACTCAAAATAGTTGGCCGCTCTTTTATACATATCATTCCTGGTTTCCATTTTTTTCTTGTACAATGAATCTTTACAAATCATAGGCCATTGTTTTACTTCCTTCAACGATTTGTTTCGATTAGATGTTTACCATTTACCTAAGAGTTGGATTATTTTTTGTATAAATTTCAACCACTTGATTAATTGTTCTTTGTAATTTCGTCATGCATTCACTATTAGATTGGACAATGAATCAATGGAGTGGTTTACTTATCATTGACTACATTTTTAGATGAAAATTTTGACAACAATAAATCAAGTGGTTACATTTGACAAAGTAGATTAAAGCTCAGAAGCTTTTATTCATTTTATTTGTTCGCATAACTTCCTTCCTGGTAATTTTCGTAAAACAGAGATCACAAGGTGTGTAACTTCTTTGAATAATTTATCACCAAGACAATATAATTAAAACCAAAAACATTCTATAGTTTATAGAAATCAATATATTTTTTCCAACAATACACATTTGTATTTACAAGTTAAACAGAAAGAAACAAATGTGAATTTACTACTATACAATGCAATTACTAATAAAATGCAACAAAAACAACTTATTGTTTCCTGTGAAAAATATAACTATAACTACTATAAAAGCTACTGTTTCATCAATAACTACCAGTGAATTCATTCCAATGGGCACTGGCAATGCATAGCACAGCCCACCCCTACTAGTGTGTGTGTGTATATATATATATCAAATTAAACTAATTGATAGGTTGATAGAGGTGTTCAAAAGTAGTAGTAGCAAAGCTGTATCGATTAAAGCTGCAATAGGACAATTTTACCAGAATACAACTACTAAAGAATTAATGCCCTGACCATAATAAATAATTCTCACTTAACATGCCTATTACCAAATTTCAATGACACCATGGATACTAAATTTGTATTCATAATTCTAGCACCTGAGTGGGGGGTTTTTTAAATTCCCTATTTGAGGTTATTGAAGTAACTAGAAAGTACTACTGAATAGTTAATTTGCTGACCATAATAAAAGATTCCAAAGAATTATTATGTCCCATAACAAGTCGTATGTGTCCCATAAGAAATTCCTAATCCTATAACTGATACTATACGCATGCCTTAACTAACTAATTGATAGATATTAGGGTGCATTTGATAAAATTGAAATTTGAAATTTGAAGTTTGAAATTTGAAATCTAAAGTTTGAATCTATTAAGTTATTGAATGGTTAAATATTAAATCTAATACATTTGAGTGCATATCACATTCAGTGATAACTGAATAGCTTATTACTTAATTTTGAGAGTAAGTTTTGCCTAGAAAATTCGGTATCACTTAATAAATTCAGATGTTCAATTATTGGTTATCAAATGATTTGAATATGTTAAGATTTGAATTCATTAAATTTAAGTGATGAATTGAGTTATGAAACAGGGGCTAAGACATATTAAACACTATCAACGCAAAAACCAAATTTACCAAATGTAGTAAAATTACACAAACCAGTTCGAACTATGTAGAATTCAACTTATGATGCCCTTGATCCAGAACTACTGGTATAAATATGATAGCTAGGCTCAGTTAATATCAACCTACAACTTCAAGTATTTACAAGCTATAAAACTTGAAGCTAGCTAACTGCCTTAGAAATCAAAGACAAATGGCTTTGAATGGTAGTAGTGGGAATTATAATGTGGTCCAGCAAAAGCAGACTTGATCGGTGACGTTTGTTCATTATCAAAGGATGTACAGTATTGCTGCAGCACTTTCCGGGTCCCTGGTTCCAACACCGCAGATCTTGCCGGTCTGGGCCAAAGTTGTGCTAGGTTTAGCAACATCAAAAGTATCCGTCACCCAATCTTTGATACAGGAGCTCGCCGGACATGCAACCGATGAAAATACAAAGGACACACTGAACTCCTGCCTTGGCAGCTACGACGATAGCCTGAGTGCTCGTAATGAATGCATGCCATGATCTCTCGTGTAAAATGGATTATTTAGATCTTGGGGACAGACTCGGTGAAGCCGAAGACGGTCCACATGGCTGTGATCGGTCTTTCAGTGATCTCCAGCCCGCCTTACCCGAACCTGACCAACTTAAGCAGGCCAGCGCACACCTCCATGTCCTGATCGGAGCTGTTGGCATTATTGCAACCAAATTGGGAGACGGCGACAAGCATTAATATCTTTCCATATATATAAAGCATGAGGCTTGTTTTTGGTGTTAAATTCCTGCAGGTTCTGGTAATGCAGCAGGAAGCATTAATACTTGATTTCATCAATGTGGTTATCTTGAAATCTATGTACTTATAGAATTCTAATTTCCTTTAGATTTTGGAGCTATAATGATAATAAAATTAGTCACTCCATCTTGAGCATGAAGGTCAATCATTTTGTACGCAGTCCACCAGTTTTCTTTGATTATACAGATCAGCTTCCAACTCTTTTGGCCAAATGTGGATGACAACTTCAATGGTTTATATATATAATCAATCCATTGGAATGTAAAGGGCCCAAACAAACCAGGTTTTGGAGTCTATATATATGTACACATCTCCAATTCACAATTCTGCCAGCAATTTACTGTTTTAAATCATGTTGGATTAAAGGCATTACCCCCCCCCCCCCAAAAAAAAGGAAGAAAAAGATAAAAGATAACATGTATAAGAAGACACATGTTAAAAAAAAATATCCAGGTTATTAAGTTGCTTACCAAGTCGTATGTTTGTTGGGAATATTACAACGAACTGGCAAATATTGTGACAAGAATTGGTTTCAAATCATGATAAAATATCACTTTTCTTTAGCCTAATTTGTCCGGTATAACATGCAATAACCTTGGACAAATATCTTTTACCATAAGATGAAATTTGTTTGTCTTAGACTATTGCACAAAATAAAACAAACCCTCTTGAACTAAGGAGTGCTTTTTGAGAGAATTTAAAGTAGTAGGAAAGCGATTTTTTGGAGCAAATCACTCTCTACTTGACCTCTTTATATAGGAGAGATTGTTTAAGAAACAAAAGAACTTATTAAATACTTGTATGGATAGATTCAAGGTATTGTGTACAAATTCATGCATCTCATGATTCTATGATCAAAGACATGAATCTATCCCTTACATTCAAGGATCTCCACATACATGAATATATATACATTCAAATTCATGAATGAATATACATTTATTATAATATATGTACATTTTAGAATAATTCATAATACAATACATTTATGTACCTCAAAGACATGAATGAAAATACATTTATTATAATATATGTACATTTTAGAATAATTCATAATACAATACATGTATGTACATCATACAAATTTTGAAAAATTTTCAACAATCCCCCGGCATTTTCAAAATTTAGAAAATGGACTTCCAAAATGTCACCGAATAATCTGACACTTATGTGCATAAATAATGATGTCTTTCGATTGAATCATTATCTTAGTAACTAGCTGTCCCGAGTATAGTCCGTCCCGCATTAGATGTAGTGAGTTGAGTCTTATTAAATCTGAATTGAGCTAATTTTGAGCTCAAAATTAGATCCGATTCTAATGCTAGTTAAGGCATGGATTGCACTAAGATCAATCCACTTAATCTCAGCCCAAAAGTACAAACGAATCCCATTAGGTAAGAACATTTTAAGCAAATTGTCTTACCTTATTATGCCTTAACCTTATTAAACACTAGTAAGTGATCACATAGAGAACAAGGGTACGTGAGAAGCTTTATGTATGGTCATGCCTAACCGTTGGTTTTGACCAACATATAAATTTCTAGTGTAGCATTTTTCCCTTTTTTTTTAATGAAAGTACAATTACATATGTTATTGAAGTAATTAGGAATGTAATAATACAGAATCAAGAGTCTAACAGGTGGCAATGCACAATCATTATATTTCAATTGTTAGATTTTTAGAAAGGCAAGATTAATTAGGAAAAGTGTATAAATGTAAGAAAAGGTAATAATTGTTAATATGTGTATATCCATGATAAGTTAGATAAAATTTAGGTGCATTAGTGAGTGTCCAATAGAGAAATCAAAGAATTAATATTCTGACTATAATAAGAAACTTGGAATTATTAAGTTCATACCAAGTTAAATGCATGTATGTCTTATAAGTAAACATAATTGATAGATATTATACCTTAATTGATTAGTTAATTGACACATATTATGTCTTTTAAAAACTATCCAAATTGGGCTCAATTACAAAAACAATTTCCGAATTACTTAGTCCACTACCAAATTAATTATACGTACGAAAAGGAAATATCTTACCCCATGCATGCATGTATGTGTGTGTGTCTATACATGCATACATACATTTTATATATATATATATATATATATATATATATATTAAGTCCCATAAGAAAATTCCTAATCCTATAATAGATACCATACGCATGCCATAATTAACTAACTAATTGATAGATATTATGCCTTATTAAACACAATTAGCACAGAAACTAAATTACCGAACGTAGTAAAAAAATTATACGAATCGATTCAAATTGTCCAAAATTCAACTTGTGAGTCCCTTGATCCAGAGCTATTGGTATAAATATGAGGACTAGGCTCAATCAATATCAACCTACAACTTTAAGTATTTACAAGTTACAAAACTTGAAGCTAGCTAACTGCCTTAGGGATCAAAGACAAATGGCTTCGAGTGTTAGTAGTGGGAATTATTATGTGGTAGTGGCGTTGCTGCTCCTGAGTATCTGTATTTCTTCAGGCCTTGTATGCAGTCCTGCAAAAGCAGACTTGATCGACGACGTTTGTTCTCTATCAAACGATGTTCAGTATTGCAGCGAAACTATCCGGACAGCCGCTGGTTCAAACACCACAGATCTTGCCGACCTGGGCAGTATTGTGCTAGGTTTAGCAACGTCCAAAGTACCCGCAACCCAAGCTTTGATACGGTTGCTTTACAATGACGCAAACGATCCAAATCTGAGGGACACATTGAACTCCTGCCTTGGCAGCTATGACGATTGCGGGAAGGTTCTTAAAGACTGCCATGATCTCTTGGGTAAAAAGGATTATGTAGGGCTTGGGCACAGACTCGGCGATGCCCAGGATGGTCCAGACGGCTGTGATCAGTCGTTCAGTGATTTCCAGCCGGCCTTACCCGAACCTGGAGAACTTAAGCAGGCCAGTTCAAACCTCCAAGTTCTGATCGCAACTGTTGGCGTTATTGCAACCAAATTGGACGGCGGCGGCATTCATTAATGTCTCTCTCTCTCTCTCTCTCTCTCTCTCTAAATATATATATATATATACACACATATATAAAGCATGAGCCTTGTTTTTGGTGTTAAATAACTGTAGGTTATGGTAATGTAGCAGGAAGCAATGAAGCATTAATACTTGATTTCGATTTCATCAATGTGGTTATCTTGAAATCTACGTACTTCTAAAATTCCAATTTCCTTTCGATTTTGGAGCTTTAATAATAATAAAATTAGTTAGTCTACCTTGAGAATGAAGGTTAATCATTTTGTACTTTGTTCACGAGTTCTCTTTAATTTTACAAATCAGCCACTATCTCTTGTCGCTAAATGTGGTTGAATGGATCATACAATCAATCCACTGGAATGCAAAGGACCTAAAGAAACGAGGTTTGGAGTCTATGTCTGTAGACATCAGTAATTCACAATTCTGCCAGCAATTCAATGTTTTAAATCATGTTAGATTAAAGGATTTACAAAAATAAAATCATGTATAGTAGATAACATGAAAAAGAGGGATACATTTTTTTTTTTTTAAATCCAGAATATTAAGTCCCTTACCAAGTCGTGTGTCCCAACCATAAAAAGAAAAGTACCTAATTCACTTTTGATATGCAATAATCATTAATTTTCACTGCACTTTATCTCGTTAATTTTGCGAATGTAATCATTGATTGGACTTAAATGTGACGAATTTAAAATTTTGGAGTACAAGGTGTTCAAAATTAAAAATTCATGGTGCAAGGTATCTAAAATTAAAATTTAGGATGTAAAGTGAAAAAGTAATACAAATTCAAGGGTGCCAAGTGAAGTTAATCTTATCAAAGCTTACTTAAAAGTAAAATTAATAATGTGGGTGCCCATGTTTTTGTTAAAGAGTTAACCATGCTTGGCCTTTTTTACTTTGTTCTCCTTGTTTTCACTTGATTAAATTTTCGTAGCAAGGATGAATTGATGGCCTTTACAAAGAAATCCTAGATCCAAACCACATTCAATGAAGGAAGAACCTTATTTTTCATGGCTAAGATAATAAGAGATTTAGTCGAGAAAAGAATAATGAGAAAATGCATTTTTAGTCCTAAAAGTTTAGGGGTTGGACCAAAGTGGTCCTTGAAGTTTTAACCAGAATAAATGTTGTCACGATTTGGGTTCAAGGACTCACCCGAGTAACTTTTAGGCCCAAATCTGCGGGGCCAAAATGGTTACCCAAGTTACAAAGTAGCCAAGGGATCCAAATTTTTAAACATTTCCTTTCCTCTTCCCACTTTTGATGTACCATACCTCATTCTCTCCACCTTTAAAACTTTGGATCCTCACAAAAGACGTCAGAATCCAAACTGTCTATTTGGTTGTACTCGAACTCAAAAGGTGACTAGTACGGGCTTTAGAGGTACTCGGACTCCAAAGATGGTTCGTACTTGGTTTAACCATAATAAATGTTGTCACGACTTGAGTTCAAGGGTTAACTCAAATAACTCTTAGACCCAAATCCACTTCAAAGATGGCTTGTACTTAGTTGTGGTCAGACTCTAGAGGTGGCTCATATGTTCAGACTCTAAAAGTAGCTCGTACTTGGTTGTAGTCAAACTCTAGGGTGACTCGTATGCTCAGATTCTAAAAGTGACTCGTATGGGTTCTAGAGGTGCTCAGACTCCAGAGGTGAGGTGTGGCCCATACTAGGTTGCGGTTAGACTCAGGTGTCTGGATTCTAGAAGATATTACCAACTGTCATGACTAAGGTCCAAGGGTTGAATCAAGCAATTTTTGGGACAAAATCCACTAGTCCAAAATAATTAACCAGGGACCCAAGTTTTTAAACCTTTCCTTTCCTCTTGGTACTTCCGATGTGGGATGCCCCAAATGTATTCCCTAAAGTATTCAATTTTGACCAAATTGGTATCTGAGGTTCTAGTTTGAACAAACGTTGGCCTTAAAGTACATTAATTAACCAAATTGGCACTTCATGTTTTTTAAATGTAAGAAATTTTATTAATATGATATATAAATGCACGACACTCTATAAGAAAGTATCGAAAATCTAGATAAAAATCGTAAAAAAAATTTAAGAACTTCAAAAAATGTAAAGTAAATTTAAGTTTAGGGCAATCACTTTTGACAAAAAAATGTTTAAGGTAATCACTTTTGATCAAATTAAGATAACTTATACATTTTCCAATTATTCAATTTATACATAGAAGCATAGGTGCACGTACAAATTATAATTCTTAATCTAGTTTTATTGAGAAAGAGAAACAAATTAACAAATAGAGAACATGCACCAACACGTGATTTATTTCGGTATTAAATTGTAGTATTTTTTAGAACACATTGCACTTAAATTTTTAATTTTTAAAAATTTTTTGACTTTTTCATTATTTGTATGTAATCTCTATGGCATACCTTGTTGATCTTGATCCCTATCTTTTGATGTTAACAAAACAAATGGATGATACTAATATCTCTTCAAGATATATTTTCAGTTATGAAGTTATTTGATTCCATGAACAAGTGCAATTGAAAGAAGACAAAGGTTGCTGAAAGCTGTCGGACGCTTGTGATGACAGTACCGGACGTCCGATAATCATTGCACAACTTCGGACACATGCTTCGGACGTCCGATATGATCCTTCGAAGTCGACGAAACTATCGGACGCTGAATATGTCTCCACCGGACGTCCGATAGAAACAAGATAATTTCTCAAATCTCTTTGTTTGCTGTCGGACGCACAAAGAGCTTGCACCGGACGTCCGAAAGAATTGAAGAAAATCTCTTAAACTCACTGCCTGCTGTCGGACGCAAAAAACAGGAATATCGGACGTCCGACACTCCAACGGCTAGTTGACTTTTCAGCTACTTTCTATCCGTTAGAAGCATTAATGAGGCACTTTCTTGATCCTATATAAATAGTGGTTGGTCAGATATTTCAAATAACTTTTGCACACTGAAGATACAAAAGATCTAGAGTGATTTTAGTGAGAAAATACTCTTCAAAGAAGATTTGTAGTCTTAGTGGTGTGAGGTTCATTGGAAGCTTTTCATTTGTGAGTGAATACTTCATGAGTGTAGCTCTGTGAGGGTTGTTCTGAGGGATAATAAAACTTCCTGGCTTGACCGAGTGGTGTTCGGGGCAAGGAGGAAGTGAACCTTCCTTTGTATACAAGAGTGATTGTAATTCATCAACTTGAAGAAGCTTGTTTGAATTAATCTACAAGCTCAAGAGGAGTTGAGTAGTTAATTGGTTTGCAATTCTTTCCTTTTTATTTACTTATTGTTACATTTGTGATCTTTACATTGCTTATCTCTTCCACTTGGTTGTCTTCGATCCTTACATACCTTATACTCTTAAAAAATAAGGTACTCTATAAACACCCAATTTAATACCAGGATAAAGAATCTATTTTGTGCATTGAACCTAAATTTGTACATGCATTTTCATATACTTTGATCTACAAATTATATAATTGGTAAATCTACCAATTATTTTGATTTGGCTAAAAATGATTATCTTACAATTATTTTATATCTTTTTGTAATTTTTCAATATTTTATTTTTCTTTTAATTTATTATTATTATTATTATTATATTTTGGTGGCATTTTGTGTTCTTTTTAATCATTAAGCCTTTAAGTGGATAGCCCTGAAAGTCAAACTCAATAACTTGTTATGAGCAATGTTTTCAGAATCGGACCGGACCGGCCGGTTGGACCGCGAACCGGCCATGTCACCGGTCCGGTCTAATGTTAAAGCCGGAAGTTCATGGAGAACCGTTGAAACCCGGACGAACCGTGCGAACCGTTAAGAACCGTGAACCGGCGGTTTTTTAAATTCTTCAACAAAATATCAAGAATGGTGTAGCTAAGATTCGAACCTGGGTCTCCAAGTTTAAATATGACAATCTTACCGCTAGACTATACTTAAGTTTGTTGAGAATTATACTTGACTAAAAAATATAATAAAACATCAAGTTCTTCTCTTATTTTTTTTTTTCAATTTTTTCTTCTTAACCATTTTTAACCCAAATATCCACAACAAGATTTTCTCAAGTCTTCACCATTATTATCAGGTTATTATCTTTAGCAGATTGTAAACAAGTTGAAAATTTCAACTTTTCTTGTTTTCCAACATTTTAGTAAGTTTAATTTTTTTCTTTTCAAGGTTTTTTTCTATATTATTATCTTTAGTTGATTTTTTGCATTTTCTTCTTTTTCCCCTCAATTTTCATATGTTTCTCTCATTTTTGTTTTATTTTTATTCGATTAATTAAGGATGAAATTTTTGCAAAAGTAGTGCACATCCGTGTAGGAATTGGGTAGGAATTACAAATAATAACATTGGGTTGGTCAAAAATATGGTAGTTGACACATAATCGAAGCTATTGATAATTGAATTTTAAAATAATTAATGGTATAGGATCATTGAATTTAATATAACATGTTAATTAGTAATGTTTAGTAGCAATTAATTTTTTATGTGTTTAATTGTATATTTGTTTTTCAAAAATTTTTAGTTTTTTTTAGTTTGAGCAATTAGATTTATATTTTTATAATAAAATTTTAACTTTTTCAGCTTAAGTTGATGAAATTGTGAAGGTGGTGTGGTTGCTTATCATGCCACTGATAAAAGTTTGCTATTCAAATAGTTTGTCTTAACTTGAACTCTTTTATGGATTTTTTTAAGGGTTGTAAAAGAATTTCAATATTTAATTTATTTATTTTTTGTGTTTTTATTTGTGATAATTGGTGCACATTTGGATTGTATCAATTTATGTTTATAATGAATTTATGAAAACTTGTGGTGAATTATGATATTTTAATTATATTTATCATTCCATGTTTTGTGTATAACTTTTAGAAAATTTATTATTATCATAACTTAAATGAACTTATGTTGGTAAAGTTCAAGTGTAGAATGAAACCTGCTTAAAAAAAAAAAAAAAAAAAACAGTGAACCTTTGAACCGGCCGGTTGGACCGGTCGAACCGCGAACCGGCCACCTCTCCGGTTCACTGACCGGTCCGAGTTTAAAAACATTGGTTATGAGTAGGTTTTGCCTCGCCAAATTTTATCTTATTAGTGAAGTGCTAACACCTTTATTCTATAGATCGAGGATCGAGGCATTTTCAATAATTCTCGCGCGGGCTCACCTCTTTTTTTGGCTCTCTTCCCTCTACCATTCTTGATTGGCAAAAGGAAGTACCAAGGTACCTGTGCTGTTATCATATACTAAGATCACATTTGCATTTAGGAGTGATCTTTTCTTCTTTAGACAAGCTGGTGATGAGCTCATTTTCTTAAGATTTTATAAAAACACGAGGGATTTATTTGATCAATTAATACACTTTAAAGACTATATTTGTCTGGATTGAAACATTAGGAACCAATTTGTTCGAAATTAAATACTTTGAGAACCACATATATTTTGGCTAAAATATTAAGGACCAATTTGGTCCAACCACCAAATTTTGAGGATTAGAAGTGCATATTTCCTAAAGAAGAATATATAAAGTAATGTGAAGTGATTTCCAATTTCCAGTGTCCATTGTTCCTTATTCTCGAGCCAAAATCTTGTCAATCAAAACATAACCATGATATAAAGTGTCCATTGTTCCTTATTCTCGAGCCAAAATCTTGTCAATCAGAAACATAACCATGATATAAAGTGACGTGACACAATCTAGACCATTGAGTCTATGAAGACCGAGTCTAACCAAGTTTTGGCACACAAAAAGAAAGGCTTCTTAAGGTTTCACCAAATGTAAGTGAAACACGAAGGCAACTCATAGATTAACACAATTAGATGTTCAAACATGTTATAAGACCCTTTCAAGGGAAAACAAGTTACGAGATAGCTTTACTAAAGTTCAAAAAGATAGGAATGTTATGCTCTTAAATGCAAACATAATACCCCATGTCTTAGCTTTATATTTCTATTCTCTATCCTCCTCCAAAAAGTAGTAATTTGCATGCCATCTATATTCCTACAAAGGTGGTGAGCAAGCACAGTTCATGAAACACATTAAAAAAAAAAGAGCAAAAGTTTTTCCCATATTTAAATCAAAATAAATTTTCCCATATTTAAATCAAAATAAATATGACTAATACAACACTGAACCTGCAATTGCTTAAACACTAAATAGTACACTTCTTTCTGCCTAACATTAGCACCCTTGATTCTACAACAGACCTAAGTGGAATACCTAAATTTAGGCTAGTGTACAACTCAAGCAGCAATGCCTGAAGAGAAACACTATTTACCCCTTCCCCGGCCTCTCCGGTTGTATTTACCTGGTTTCTTAGCTTCTTTTTTGACCGCCTTGCCATCAGCCTTCTGGGCTACCTTATCTATGTAAGGTTGAGTTGGCTCTTGCGACAACTCATAATGCACAACGGGACTTGTTTGTGATACATTCCCAAAACCATTCGTTTCATCCACAATTGGGACTTCAACGGAGGCTTCACTTATAAGTTCACACGCATCTTCAAGGGGAATGCTACTAGTAGTACCCAAATCATTTCCATCTGCATTTTCGTTTCCATCAGGAGCTTGCCCATCAATTTCTCTGGTTCCCACTTCTAAAGACAAACCCCTTCAAAAGAGGAAAATCGATTAGGTGGAACTTTTAATGATCAACATATGGCAAGCAAATGGAAAACAATATTTTACCTTTCTTGCGAAGTATGAAGACCATTGTCATTTCCTATTTCATCAAATTCTCTCACTCCTGCTGGAGAAACTTTTGTCTGACTTGATCTTGGCTCTGTGCATGATGTAATGTAAACGCGGAATTTCAGATGAAGATTCATCCAAAGCTCCAGTATTCAGCCAAAAGCAAAATCAAGAAAAAGAATACAAGCAAGTTTTCTTCAAATATTGAAAGACAATTGCTGCTGTAACTTTTACAACTGACATAAACTACTCTCTTACCTTGATTTACAAAATAGACTTTTATCTCTTACCTTGATTTACAAAATTGTGCCTCTTACCTTGATTTACAAAATAGTCTTTTAGTTGCTACATTGATCATTAAAATGTTTGTTCACTAAGAACTACTTCAAATTTATTGATCAAGAATAGGCAAAAATAAATTTGCACACCTTCTATTGTGGCCATACTACAACCCCTTGAGGTTCAAAAGAATTACAGTTAGACCCCTTGATGTGGCTATTACCTCCCCTTGAGGTTCAAAATTCTACAGTTAGACGCCCTCAAAAGTAACATCCAATGAACATTGTGAAATAAAAATGTGAAGGTGAGATTCTCACCCTCTTATATGAGATGCTGTCCATAGGAATTTTGGTTTGTACAAGGAATTAATTTTGGAACTGCCTCATCAATTTTTTGATTAAATTCTGTAAATGCACCACAAAATTTTCAATCTACTTGTGGTGCCCACAAGATAGTAAATTATATGATATCCACTCATTTTTTAAATTGAGAATAAACTCATTTATATTATCATGCTACAATAACTCCCAACAGATTCACCTGTACTAGCTTTTGGACCCTAAAGCACTTACCTGCACCTCAGCACCTTGCAACAGACCAGTACACATAGACCCTCTCCTTATAACCTAGATAGTGTCAAAGTTAAATATTTCATGAATACAGGAAAATTAAGACTAGACACAAAATCTCAACTTACGCTTTTAACCCACCAGGGCTGCCACCTCCTTTCCTTTAGAACACATAACCTTTTCCCCCCACCCCAATAACCCAACTGTCACACACACAGCTTCCCAACGGCCTCCAACCCATGTTAGCCCTAGTCAATGATGATCTCAAGTCTTGACCCTCTTTCAATTACCCTTCAACCTCCCTGAACCTCCCTCCACAGTCCAGCTGTCACCTAGGAGGCCTCTGAAGTCCCATCACCACTCTTCTTTCACCCAGTGTTTCCCAGCAGGTAAAGATGTGGTATAAATCAATAGAATTGGGATAAGGGAGCAAGCAATTAGTAGAGGGAAGGGGAAGGGGGTGGAAGAGAAACAGTACATGGCTCTGGAAACATTACCTTAATATTCATTAGAATGCTTAAAAATATGAGATCTGCTATTAAAATTCATTCAACTGCTGGCACTATAACTAACAGGGTGGCCAATACAAGTTCTACCCTAATATTTCTTTACTAGGATTCAGTATGGGAAAAAAAAGAAAAAGAAGGTTCAAGCCATTGTATTTGGCCCTGGGCGAGTTGGCTGGCAGAGAGATCTAGGGCGGATAAATTTGAACTACATACGGGAGGCAAGGAAAAAAGCATGCCAGGAAGACAATGATTGGGCTTTTATTTTTATTTCCTTTAATTGGAAAATAGCAGCGGAAGGAGTCTGACCATGGTTTTCCAACCTCAATAGGTATAACCTTAGTATGGCCAAACAACAGGGCACGCAAATGTAACCACCTTTTAGAATAAGATTTGTTGGTTTTCAGAAAGTTTCATAGGAACCGAGTAGCACTCAAAGTACTGCAAAATAGTTTTATTGGTGATGTTTGCTTACTCTTTAACAAACATATTGGAGCAAAAACATCTATTTGAAAGATGTAAAGTGCCATTATGGAGGTAATATTTTTAATGGATCTCCAGCTCCAGAGATTCTTGAGCCACAATGACCAAATGGTTTCCAAAAAAATAACGACTTTTCCTTCATTCCACACATTGCCAAATGATAAATGCATATTCAACTCATTGATTAAGAACTCTATGCTAATGTCAGTAAACGATGAACAGAAACTGCAATTGTAAACAGATTTCTGGTTAATGAGAAATCATTCTTACAACAACAATACATCACAGAAATATAAGGCTTACTTTTTGAACAGTCGGTTTACAGCAGCTGTCACCGGAAGATGAAGCTTAAGATACTTAATATAGGACAATTCCAGTGCCCCACTCAAATCAGCATGTAGAAAATACTGACTTGGCAAGCCAAGGGCTGGACATCATGTATCCCATTGTAATCTCAGATCACACACATTTATTTCCGAAATGCATTGACTTCATGAATGATGCTCAACCAGATTAGTAGTCAAGTCTCCACCTATGTTTGGGAAGGAGGAGGGACCACTTTGATATTTAATTTCATCTTTCCACTTCAGGGAAACTACATCTATGATTACAGATCATGTAGTAGAAGAGCAATAATTCCCTAATAACTCCACAAGTCATAAAACCACTTATTTTCTATTATGATAAATCTTTTTTTCTTTCCATTGGTTGCTGTAATATATTCTTCGCTGATTTGCATATTTTCTCAGATTTTTTTGGTATATTTATGCTCTCTACTCCGCTCACTTTTATTCAATTCAAACAAATCTGCATCCTTTTGTTTTATGTTATTATATCCTCCTCCCTCTACAAAATCTTCCCATGATGGTTGATTTTATTCGGAATAAAATTGTCTTGCATTGATCAAATCTAGGGGTCTTTTGGTCAATCACCTTCCTCTGACCATAGAATTGAATAAATTCCACAAATAATGTGATTATTGTAGACAACAAAACATAGAATAATTGACTTAAGAGGGACTAAAAATATGGGAATGCTCAATATCAAGACTCCTTACCCAAACCCATCTCTCCCACTTTAGTCCATGAACCAATCAAGTGCACTAAGAACTCCATTAGTCAACCTAACCACCCAAAGGTAGCTCATCTTCAACTTAAACAATAGTTTGAATATGGGAATCACTTTGAACATAAGGATTTAACAAATGCAGAGTCTAAACTATGGAAGCGAACCTTAAAACTGCCTCAAGCTAATCTAAAAATTGATTCACTCACAAGTGCCTTATAAACCTGTGCCAGAAACTAAGGCGCCACATTACCAAGTGGACAAGCAATGCAATGGACCTTTGAATCACAAGCTACATAGGCTGGGCTATTATACTCCCTGCGAACTTTAAGGGGACAAAAACTTGGGAGCAAAAAGAATTTGCATTACCAAAATCAGATGCAGAAAAAATCAAGTGATTTTAAATGTTGAAAAAAAATCAAGTGATTTTATCACAACTGTAAAAAGGAAAGTGGTTTGATGGCACTGGACAGAACAGTTTCTTTTTATTCATTGGAATATTACAGATATGAGAAATGCTAGTAAAATTTATTCAACAATAGTTAATAGAACTTTACCAAGTGGCAAATATAAATTCTACCATAAAATATCTTTAATAGGTATTAGGTCACGAAAATATTTTGCTGTTCGTTCAAGTCATGGTATTTGACACTGAGTGGGTTGGTGGCGGAGAAGAGATATCTAGGTGTCAATGAACCAATTGAGTGCAAAACTAACTCCGTTAGTCAGCCTAACCACCCAAAGGTAGGTCATGTTCAATTTAAACAGTCGTTTTGATATCGTAACCACTTAAACTGGAATAGTGTGATGAACGCATAGTTTAAACTATGAGAGCACGTGATACTTGTCCATTACCTCATGGAGGTAAAGTCAATAGTTTGAAAAAAGATGCCAAAGCAGATCTTGGTTATTAACACAAAAAACACACAAAAGGTATAAGCGCAAAAAACTTTATCAATTCAAATATTTATTACCTCAGGGAAACAAATATGAAATATTCAGAGGCATTTTTCATTCCTTTCTTTTTATGACAAAATGCCTGAAGCTAATCGAAAAAAATTGTTTCCCTCGTAAATCTGTGCTAGAAACTAAGGGACCAAATTACCCAGTAGGCAAGCAAAAGAATGGAGCACCAAATCACCATAAACTTTGGGGGACTAGATACTCACTTTGCCAGCTTTAGGAGGTAAAAGCCTTGGAAGTAAAAGGAATTCCCATAACGATACCAAAGTCCGTAGATATTTCTTCTCACTCAATTTGTTTTGGACAGAATTTTCCAGATAAAAGCACATATGATAAATTAGCAAATTCAGATAACAGTTCGTCTGGATGATTTCCAAGCTACCATCATGTAAAAAATTAATGCTATGTTCAAGTTAAACCAGTCTATCTGGATCTCAAGAAACTCGAATGATAAGTGACTTTTCCTTTTGGGATTGTCAAACAAAAATCAGGTTGAGATGATGTTATCATGCACTTCACATAGAAAATTAAGATCATATCCAAAATGAGAATATTACTACAATTTCCATCACAAAGAAAGACATGCATTATGAAAAGAAGAGGGTACCATACCATCAAGGTGCTCTGTGGCAAGATCCAGAGTAACGTGATTGGACTTTGAACCAGGACATTCATCAGTAATCTTGAAAGCTTCCAAGTCCTTTGTTTAATGGAAAAATGTAGATAGGCAACCACAGAATGGAAACCCAAAATCATTGCTCAACACAATCTTTTCAATTTCACAATAAGATATACGGTGAAACAGCTCCAATATTAAACTGCATGTACAGCTATATACCTGACCGAGCATTAACATCCCCCATGCACAAAATATACAAAAACTATCAGATCTTGTTATTACAAGTACCTGGTATTCTTCTGAAACAATAGCAGCTCGATGGGGCGTCAAACTTTCATTTGCTAAGTCATCTTGTCTTGTCTCCAAAGCTGCAAAAACGCACAAGCATGTTTTTTCATTTTTGATGTTAATAATTTTGATCATGGAAATACTTGATAATATCCTTTGATTACTCAACTAATAGTTGGTCAACCATGCAGGTAATCACAAACCTGAAATTCCAATAGAAGTGTTCAACCCTGCAGCCAAATGTACCGATGCATCAGCAGATGAAGTACCAGTCACAATGTTCAATTTGTTTCCCAAATCTCCTCTGCTATTTGGTACATCAGCTATTAAAGAGTCCTGGCGGGGTTTAAGCGTAGTTGCAAGTGGTGACAGATCAATTTTTGAGGAAGAGAGGGAATTTAGCATATCCTCTGAAGCCTTTGATCGTACTCTTCGTATTTCCTCCTCAATATTCCATGAACAAGATGCAAAATTCCTTTTCTGGAAGATTGTTGGAACAGAAGAAGAGATACAAGAGAAACAACATTAAGAGGATATTATTTTGTTTATATTATCAGCAATTCATCGTTTTGTCCCAAAATGAAAAAAGAGAAATGCAATAAGGTGAAAAATAAGCAAGGTTTTTTTTTTTTCATTTTTCACACATGGAGACAGTATAGCAGTTGATTGGTATCATTTAAGAATACTTACAATGCAAATTTTTCCAAGACCACACATCTGAGTATATTTACAAGTTGAGCAGCAAAGTGAAGAAACTACAAAGCAAAAGGCATTCAACAAAACCTAAAAGCATGTAAATAATGGAAAGTAACAAAAAAACTTTTCAAATAGGTAACTAGAGATAACTTTTTCTAGTGTCAAACTCCTTCCATTTATATGTCTGTTTCTAAGCTCATCTGGATAAAACAGAACCATAATCAAACTCCCAGCAAATGAAATTAACTTCCAAAAGAAACACAATAAACAAGAAACAAGCTATCATCACATACACCAAATATGTCTTTTTTTAAGCTTATTTTGCATAAAGCAAATATCCCAACTGCAGTTAACTATTTTAACTTTAAAAAAGAACACAACTGGATCATGGATCAAGATTGCACTAAAAGAAATAAGCTTGGATAACTACCCAAAAAAAAAAAAAAAACCTCAGCCACACCTTTCAAAGTAAAATACATGCTGAAAGGATCAAAAAAAATTAAGAATTCATATATGGCAAACCAAATTATAGCTATTTACCTTGGACGAAGACAAAGAGCCGCCACCACATGAAGCTGGTGTTTTTTCCCCGAAAAGCTCTCTTGTCATTTCTGATGGGATTGCTGATGCTGTTCGCAGTTCAATATGTTCTGCAAGCGGAGAGGCCCATGGAGGACGAGACTTCATGTACGATTTGGCCACATCAATAGGAGAGCCCGCTTCATTTTCACTCTGCATTAAACAAAGAGTCTAGAACATCATAATTTTGTCAATTATATGACTTCAACAAAAAGCAGGTTTAGTAGCGCATGTTTAACACCGAGTAAAATCCCAAAAATGTAAGCATGAAATTAAAGTTGCAGCCCCTAGTTCATTACCTTTTACTTTGGAAAATACAATAGTGTTGGTGTCCACCTAATTCTCCAAGCAGTTCATTACCTTTTATTTACTTATTGTAGCCCCCATTATTAATTATGACAGAGCAACTGCTAATATTCACTCTTAATTACATGACAGTTTTGTAAGCACACTACAAATGTCCAAGAATAGATGTCCAAACTATATATGAAGACATTCCAAGATATTCTGGACGCAAATCTGTGTACAAGATATGTCCCACATGAAAATGGTGCTGATTTAAAAAGTTTCATGCTTCTGAGTTGCATAGCATTGCTATATCATCTCAAGATTCATGTTTCTATTAGCAATAAAAACTCCTATTTTATTTTCCAACATTGTTCCCGGAAAAGAAAGCAGCAACATAAGCCAATCACATTTAATCATCAAGAGCTTCCACTCCATGGAATTAACATGAATCAATTAGGCAAATCCTAACAAAAGAAGCCAATCCCATTTTTCTCTTCATACTGGAAAGTTAATCACATGCTGCAACCGCATGGATTTATCCAACAAAAGTGGCGGAGCCATTTATTGCCTAACCTACCATTCATGTCTGCCAACTCAATTACGTGTACCTCTATACACCTCAAATCTACTTTGTTTACTCTACACCTACCATCCCAAACCTAAGTCTGTTAACCGTCTGCTAGGCATTCAGAATGTTGACAACAATACTCTACTGATGAACCAAAATTCAGTGTGCTTCATAAATTGCTCCTGAATGCAAGGACCGGAAATAAACTTTGCCCTAAAGAAAACCAAGTACTGAATGATGTTCCCTAATGGGAATTACTCAGAATAATGCAAATCCATTTAAATGAGAAGAACCATTCAAAAGCATAATATGCTTATAAAGATCCAAAATGTTGCACTTTGGACCACATATTTGCAAATTAAATCCTTATGCTCCCAAAAAGTTGAAAAGCAGCTCCTTACAATTTTAACAGTGCAGGGAGGAGGAGGAGAAAAGGTATGAATGCGTAATGGGAACACGAGATCATATGTAAAACATTCCAAAATTAAAACAGGATCAGACAGCTGATATTAAATGAACTGAAATGGGGGAAAACATTTAAAACTACGAAGCAGGTCAAGTATAAGCAGAAAACGCAAGGACCACTAACATAAGTGACTAACACAAAACCACGAGTTTCACCAAAAATTGATTTGAATAAAAAAAAGAAGATTACTAACACGTTGAAGTTTGATATGGCTTAAACCATGAGACTCGTGAGCCAAGTCTGACAGCGGACTTGATTCCACTCTCTTCTCCTCTAGCCATTTCCTCGCTTCTGCAACAGCTTTAGTGCATAGATCAGCAGTATCTGCACAAGAAAACATAATTTAAGTTATAGTTGGCGATCATAGATGTCTTACCACAGAAGTTAGATAAAATAAAACCGTTGCCAACTGTTCCAACAGGCACACCAGTAGGTAGAACATTCTCTTCCCCTCCCATCATGACACGAGAGTCAATAATTTGTACAAGTCTATCACGCTCTTCCCTGATAAAATCATAGGCCAATAAGAAATTGCAGGTTAGACAACGAGACAATCACGAAGTACAGTGGAAAACAGGTGATTAGATCATTTCCTATCATTTCCTATTACTGCCCAGATACAATGTGAATATCAACAATGTTCACTCTTAAAACAAAAAAGAAGACATCTGAAGCACTAAACTTCGTTCACTGCATCCAATCTTTTACTTATCAAAGTAATATTATGTACAATAGACCAAAGGATCATTTTAATCTGAGCTGTGATGCAGGTTAACCTAACTACTAGGCAAAGTAAGGTACAAACTTTCTGTACATAATTTTCATTAGTAGAACTATCAAAGATGTTCTCAACAAACAATTTCTGAGATACAAAGACTTAAGGCCACAAAAAAGGAAAGGCAAACAGCTTAGTAGATGTCAAAAGCACCAGCAAAAAACAAAGCATTGTATGCCTTCCGTATATCAGCTGCCAAGCAAATGTGAGCATCAAAACATAATCTTCTATCAACAAATCATTGCCATTTCTCTGATTACCTAGAAAAACTCTCCTGCATGAGCAGTCGCTCAATTGCACTCTTTGTCACAGTGCTATACAAACTTAGTTGAGGCTCCTTATCAACACATTCAAGTGCTTCCGATGGAATTTCACGATCCTGAAATAAAAATAGAAATGAATAAAAGACATTTCATTGTGATCTCATATACTTCAGCTATATTGGCAAATGCCTAACAAAATGAAAGAAACAGTAGAAGCAACACGCACTCCAGTGGTTGTGAAAAATAATTATTAAGTAAATCAAAAGCCAGGGAAAACTGCTCGTAAGCACAACAGATCGAAGTATTTCCTTTTGAAAAGTGACCAAAATCAATGGTGTAATGGGCATGCAAACATCATCTTTACCTTATTTTTCAAGTTGGATCATGCACTGCTATGCACATATATCATATGAAAACATAATTTAAATAAAAGCAATCACAAAAATCCACAAACAATAGTGCAAGTCCATTTGGTAACAAAAACTGCATGTTCATGCTCTCAAGATCAATAATCCACGTCGAGCATGCTCTTCATTAACTATTGCAGTCGTTTACATGTTTTCTTCTTTCAAATAAATTGAGATCTCTGTTTTTAAAACAGATGCATATGATCAGACAATGAACCCTTCAGAATATAAGAGGTACTTGTGCTTTGCCCCCAAATATAGTTGATAAGAATCTTATACGTAGCCCAGTCAAATTCATATAGGGTCCCTTTAGATGGGTGGATTTGGATTTATGGAACAATTTCAGCCAAATGAATTCAAAATGAACAGATTTAAAATCTCTAGCATAAGTTGTATTGTTTGGCTTTGGTAGATAAATGAAATTATTCAATGATTTTAAATCGACTATCTAGAATATCCAAAATAGCCCTTTACAGCATATTCATTTTTCCAGAGGGAAATTTGCCAAATTGGTCCCTCACATTTTGAGAAAAAACTTTTTTAGTTCATCACATTTAAAATCAGCAACAATAGTCCATCACATATAAAAAAGTCTGCCTAATTGGTCCCAATACTCATTTTCACTCACTCCTCCGGGCAAAAAGTGCACACTCTCTCACGCGCCCATAATTTTGAGGACAAAAATGAAAATATACTTTGTTTTCTCTTTTTTTTTTAAAAAACAAAAACAAAAAAAACAAAAAGGAGAAAACGTAAGCCACCAAACCCTTTCTTCCTCCCCCCCATTTTTTCAGTTACCAAAACCCTATTTGTAAGCAACCAAGCCACCAATCAAAGAAGAAAATTTCAGTATGATTACTTGCAAGTAGTAGAAGAAGAGCAAGAAAAGATACCTAAGAAATTCACCCATTGAAAACTATAATGGAAGCAAACAATGATTGATGTCGTAGTAGCAACAAAGTGTGTTTTCATTTTTACCCTTGAAATTATGGGCACGTAAAAGACGTATGCATTTGTTGGCCAGAGAAGTGAACGAAAATGAGTTTTGGGACCATTGGGGCGAACTTTTTTATATCTGAGGGACTATTGTACCTGATTTTAAATGTGAGGGACTAAAGAAGTTTTTTCTGAAAATATAAGAGACCAATTTGGCAAATTTCCCTTTTCCAGAAGCAGCAGAATGGCTGAGGCATATATGCAGAGTTGTGCATATCATAACCATAGATATTGCCCTCAAGACAAGCCCCAAAATCACAAAGAACAGAAAGCATTGTTTGCAAAACTCCCAAACAAAATCACAAAGAAGACAGTGTCCATGTACCTATTTCCTACGCTCATAAACAAAGTTGTATTGGATATAACCGCAGCAACCCTAATTACTACCAGGGACCTCTTCCACTCAATGCTAAGCTACCCAAGACAAGCACACGCCACAGCAATATTAAAGTTTACCAAAAGTAGGCACCATCTGATTCCAGAAATCAAAAGTAGGAATCAAATACTACCTCACAAGATCACATATGGAGCAAAGAATTCAAAAAAGAGTCAATTAATGAGCAGCTTTTATACATAAAAGATGAAACCTTAGAGGCAAGATGAAGCAGAGAGAAAAATGGGAAAGAGCAAAGACAGGAGTGGACCAAGAGGGGAAAGATAGAGAGCGTGAAGGAACCTCAAGGGGTCAGATAGAGGGTCAAGAGACCAAAAAATGTGAGGTAGAGAAAACAAGACTAGGGTGTCAAATAATGCCTCATTTAGGGATTTGGAATTCACAGATTTTAAGTCCTGCAATCTCCCACTTGTTGGTGGATGCCAAATCCGATTCTCTCAATGTTATTTAAACAGATTAGGCGCATTTGGCAATTTCAAATCCAACTCCACCTAAACCAAATCAACACCTAGCACAAACACAGTCACATACCATTTGTCCATTAGATTACATCCTATTCAGTTCATTTGCTAAATTATTTCAATTGCATAAACATCAAGCATCTATATACATCCAATCTCAATAATGAACAATCACCCAATATATTTTATAGCAAAAAGTAATTTAGTATACAGTTTATTTGGAAATCTAGTTGGGAAAAAAGAAAAAGAAAAAAAAAAGGCAACATTAAGACAAAGAAAAGGCAAAATTATCTGCGCAAAATCTATCATATAGTGTGTCATAAGCAGGATTTTGTCCACGAATAAATAATAACTCAAGATAAGATGGTTTAAGTGTAAATTGTAATGATAGGGGTTACAGTGAAACTATCTTTGATTACAAGGCCTGACTGTCATTTAGTCTGTATTGGAGGGCTGCCTAGTCATTTTGATAAAAATTTATAAGGGTGTTAATCCATAGAATCTTTGACTGAAAGTCAACATGGCAAAGTGCTTGTTACGTTTTAAACATTGAGGAGGAACTATTCTCTTTTCCGGGATTCAACTAAAGCCAAGAACAATTCTTCATTCCATTTATGGGTAGTACATTGTAGTACTTAGCAACCAGGATTTACATTCTATACACTGGCTCCATTGTACAAATGTTCAGTTGCAATCTTTTGCTAGTTTTTATTAAAATTTCCTCTAAGTTCTAAATTGGGCCAAAAGATCAGCCTCCATATTTTGTTTTCCATTTTTCATTCTTTCATCATGTTTCTCTGAATCTGAGAAACTCAGGATTAGTTCAAATGAAGTCACACCAAGGATACTAAGCAAAAGAAGAAGAAAAGGGGGGAAAAAAGCTACACACTAGATTATATCCATCAAAACTTCTACATTTTTTAAATATTGGGAAATGGTTTCCGAATATGAGGACTCATTACAGCTAAAGTCAGTAATAAATAAAACATAAAAATTAATTAACACGTCCAGAAAACTTTACAGTTGCCTTTGTATTCAATCAACTAATCATGAAAAAAAAGCAGCCCAGTTTTGGCTATGTTATGGAGAGCTGAATTAGGTTAGTTTAGCCAAGGCTCAGCATAGGACCCCACTAGTAAATGCTTCTGCACTTAGTACCACCAAGTTGGAAAAAAAAATCATTTTTCTCTCTAGTTTAACTCAAATCTTCAACCATTCCGTGACTATTTTAATTTGTTGACCATCACCTGACCTGACCCCACACAGGTGGCCCTGCGCTGAGTGATATGTTGCAACAATAAAATGAAAGTACACTGCTTGTTTTGTACTTCTCTGCGGTAAAACAAACATATTAAACATATGAACTAATGCTTAACAAAATGTTTTTACCCAAAAATGAAGATTATGCAAAAAGCACCAGATTAGTTCATGATCAAACGAAAGGAAAATAATTGCAGAGCAGATTGAAAGATTTTTTTAGTACATGCTTGCAGGATGGAGGAGTATTTTTAGTGCTATGTCTAACTAAAGTTGAAGGAATAAGAAGTTACCTTGTTTGATTGATTAGCATCATCATCTGCAAAAACAAATGATCTATTAGCGATATCAAGTGTCAGCCAGAAAAATTGGAGCTCCTGATGGATAAAGAGTTGAAAGATGCGAAGGCATTTGTGGCATGTGAAAGACAAACTTGCAAAATTTTGGCATATCTAAATTTCAGAGGTGAAGTTGATAAAAGAAAAGTCAACAGCATTTATTGAATGAAATACACTATTTTAATAAGATCAAACAGAATAAACATCCTTTTTTTATCTCAAACAGGAAAGCCACTGCCAACAAAATCCTGTAGGATTAATCTACTAGCCAATAATAGAAGTTATGCCAGAAACCATGAGTTGTATGAAGATATTAGGTATTTTACAAATATGCAACAGCTTTTTAACAGAGCAGCATGGTACCATCATTTTGCACAATGGATATAAAATGAACAAGGATATCTCCAACAATATTCACATCAATGACAAACAACTTGCCTATTTCACAGAAAAATAACCACCCAAAAAACATGTGCTTCAATAGGAAAATAATGGGGACAGAGATGTGTCTACATGAGATATGTGAAGGACATATAGGCATTGCAGTTAACACAAGTAATATCAAGAACACTTATAAGCACATGAAGAAACTATAACATATACCCATGTTTGCGCATTAAGAAAACATAAACACTACTTACGAAAAGAAAAATATACGAACTTGCTTGTTTGGTTTCCTATATTTTATTCTATTGGTAAATAGACGAATAAGTAACTTATACATGAATAGATAGAACATCTACTCCACTTAGAGTAGACAACAATATTTTCAAAGGGGCTCCAGGTCATGCAAAATAAGATGCAGAATTCACATTGTCTTCACCTTTTTCTTGTGTTTTTTTCAGAAGAAAAACCAACTAGAATAAAAGATAAAAAGAAAAAAGACACAATTTTTACATCCTATTTCAAGAATACATGAACAGTAGAGGACCATCCACGTGCAGATCCTGGAATTTCAATAAACCTTTGCACTGCAAATATCAATTCGCAAAGTTTCCAAATGCAAATATTGTCAACAGCTGGTTGATTGACCTGCATACTTTTTACCCGTATGAACAATACCTGCTTGACGCTGTTGACTTTTCTATTGCCTGTAGCAGCATGATACAAAACTGCACTTGGTTTCTAATGTTATCTCTTCAAAAAGGAAGAAACTTTTAACTTTGTTTTTCATAAAGTAAGAAACTTTCAGTACATTTGGCTATGAAAAAACAGTCCATATTAGTTTGAAATCCCAAGTTAGGGCAAAACTCACATATGCTTCGCAACACGAGTCACTCATAAATTTCTCAAATTTTGCTCATTTCCTTTACACAAGCTTGTTCCAAATTCTCACCACGTCCCTCAAAATATCTTAACCCACATATATTTCCTCAATTTACATGCAACAGTTCAATGTGCAATAAAACCAAAGGAATCCACATCAAAATTCATCAGAAACATAACAGAAATGCTCAAGAGGAAGGGGTACCGCTAGCAGCCTCGCTGTCGGAAGAAGAGGACGACGAAGACGACGACGAATCGAAGACGGTAGACAAAATTTTAGCAGCACCTGATGCAATCTTGCGTGTAGCAGGGAAAATTACGCCAGTCAGCCAATTAGGGCTTTCCTGAGGTGCAGGCTGAGGTGGACGGTCGTAGGGGGTGGCGGTTGTGAGCTTCCGCCGGCGATTCGTCACTATTTTCCCTCCGGATCGAGCCTCAGTCGCCCGGCCGGAGCCAGGAACGGTCGCCATTGAGAAATTTTGAAACAGAAAAGCTCGATCGAAGGATTGAATATGAATCCTTCTACTATCTCCCGGGTCGGGTCATTTCATCAAATAGTGCAAGATGGGTCCTGTATAATTTTGCGGCTCGTGACAATTGAGCGATAATTGTTGAAGTGCATATTTATAGAGCCAGGCCTTGGAAGGGTAGATATTAACATTTGAAGCCCTTATAATTCTTTGAAGCTGCTAATAAACCCCTTATCTTTGGAAAACTGACGTTTTGGCCTCCTAGGTTAGCATTACTGTATTAGGATTGACAAATGATCCGTTTAAAATAAGTACAAAAAGGAAGAACGAGATTTACGATGCAGAAAAACTTCTAATCTTTAAAGCTTCAATCGTTAGTAGTAAAGAGTCTGTGTAGAGGAAGAAAATTCCTTGCAAAATGATTGAATTAATCTTGAAATATTACCATATAATCATATATCTCCTCTCTTTTTATTAACTGTTTAATCTTCCGATAATGATTTAAGCAAATATGATATGTGTGCAACTAACAAACATTACAATTATTTGAAGAAATTATTTTTACCAAAATCAATTTACATTTTAACATGTGTAAAGAATCCTTATACTATATAAGAATGAGTTGTAATCAAAGGGGGTTTAAATTTTAACCGTATAGATAGGGTTTTTTTGGAATGGTGGAATGTTGGGTAGTTTTTTTTAAAACTCTTGGTATAATTGAAGCATGTGTTTAGATATATTTATCGAAATGCCCTCATTTTGGTACATTTAAAACTTTGATATATTGAGACATTTGGGTATTTCTGGAATATGAAATTATTTTGCAATCGTTTTTGCATCGAATACAACTCATAGAAGCTTATGTGTTGATATAATTACTGAAATGGTGTTATAGATACATTTAATTGAAGTGTGGTTTTTTGTTGTGCAATAACACAAAAACATATTAATACGTTGTGCAATTAATACGTTGTGCAATTAATATGTTGCTATAACTAGCCGTTGGAGAATATTCCTTTATCTGAAACAATTTATGTCTGTTCTTGGACGATTTTTTACTGACATCTGTAAAGGTATTTTGGGAATGGTAAAATTGTAAAAATATTGATAAAGTAAAGTTTCAATAAACAATTTATGTTTAGAGTTTTATTGTTCTTATTTATTTCTATCAAATAAGGTGGAGAAGTAAGTCTCAACTTGGAAGCATGCATACTATTGAACCATTTTGTATTCTTTGCTACCTAGCATGTAGGGTATATTGTTTATTGAAACTTTTTCACTATGATTATATATATTATTTGTAATTTTATAGTTTTGTGTTGGTATTATAGTTTTATAGTTTTTTGCTGGTCCAATCCAATTTCAATTTATTTGCAAACTAGTCAATTTTTGCAAAGCAAAACTGCTTGATTTTTTACCTTTTAAGTATTTTTATATGATTTGATGGTTTTATTTTGGTGCAAAACTTTTTTATCTATTGCTTCACTAACAATATACATGTAAGTTATCTTTTAATCTATGATATCTATAACTTATGCTTTCACTACATTGGTCTTTGTCATAGGTGTCATATATAATTTCAAGGAACAATACCAAAATAAAATGGTTTTTTGACAACAAAAGTGAATTCTTCTATGGAAAGTAGTAGATTACTTTGACAAAATTTTACTTATAATCAAGCCTAGTGATTATAATTAATGATCCGGACCAAACAGATCAATTTGGAAGATAGCTGTCCATAGCAATATTAAAGGAGTTGGAATATGGAGTAGAATAGGTAAATGTACATATCAAGACAACACCTCCGGAATAAACGAAAAAATTCCAGATAGAATCTTTAATACATAGAATTATTCTTTATCCAAGCAGATATAGGCCAGAAATGAATGTCTCAACAGCAAATGTAGACCGACCAATATATACGTACACTAGGTGCGGTCCCCGCGCGATGCGTAGGCGTCAAGGGATTTTTTTTTAAAGATTTTCTAGATCTTCACTCGACAAGCAACTGGTAATCATAGTAGTAGTTAACGCAGTAGCAGGAGCAGCATGGACAATTTCTTCAGTATGTTCTGATGTATGAGCACCAAAAGATAAGCGCAACTTTTTCCTATGATAAGCCTCTCTCTGCTTCAGTCGACGGATTTCCTTTTTTTTTTGCCAGACGATCCTGGTCCTCTTCAACTTTTGTTTGGTCACAGTGAATGCGAAAAGTCTCCCCAATAATCGATTTTTCAGCTCGTTTTAATTGTTCATGAGCAGGAAGTGCTAAAAAATTATTTAATTTTCTTCTCTGATATGCCTCTCTTTGTTTGGCCAAGTGAATTTCCTGAGGAGAGAGTGCGTATTGTTCTCTTAGTTTTTTATTACGTTGGTTCTTTTTTGTAGTTATTGAATCAGCAAAATCAACAACAAACTTGGAGAAGCTCATTTTATTGGACAACAAGAATCAAATAGCCAATAAACAAAAGTGCAACATGTAGCAATTCAAAACCAATAAGACATTCAATAAATAGCAGAATAACAAAAATAAACATGCACATAAAACCGAACCTGTAACTGGTGAGGAAACTTGCACCGATAACAAGCAGCTAATGAAGTTGCAGATATAAAAAGCAGGAAATGAGAAGCTCAGCAAACGAAGCTAGAAGTCGACAAAAGAAAGAAAGAGCATATTATTTAAGAGCTGCAAATTGTTTAAAAGATGCAAAGAAGAAAATGGAATATGGTGAAAAGAACATGTAAGATGGAGAACAAAGAAACCACAAACAACGTTTATAGTGTTTCAGTAGAACCTCGAAGAACTATAGCTCTCGAAGGACAATAGAGTCATTAGATACTGTGATGGCTGTATTTAGGCCTGTCAACGGGCCGGGTCCAGGCCGGAATTCATTATTTCGGACCCGGACCCGGCATAACATACCGGACACGGACTCAACCCGTTTACCCGACGGGTCTTTTACTCTATGTCCCGAATCCGGATCCGGCGGGTCTCGGGTCCGGGTCGGATCTACCCGAAAAAATTTATCAAAACTTACAATTTCTAATAAAAATGAAAAAAAAATATTTATAAACTAATTTTTAACTAATACACAAAAAAAACCAAATAAAAAAAAATCAAATTGACTTTACTCAAATACATCACCCTAATCAAATTATATTGATAAATATATATTTTTTAAATTATTAATCCATTTATATCCGGGTCCGGGTCCGATTAACGGAATTAAATCCCTACCCGTACCCGCAATAATTTCACGGATCTGGTCTGGGTCCGGGTCTAGACCCGGACCGTTGACAGGCCTAGCTGTATTGCTGTAGGCCGATCAAATAAGGATTTCAATGGGTTATCTTCTTTCACACAAAGAAAAGCCAGACGGCACAAAACTAAAACTCCACCTGGAACGCACAAAAATAATGGGGCGACACAAATGCAATTTTAAAGATATCATATGTACAAAGAGCATGGTCTATAAGTCGGTAAAGGAAGAATATTAATGGGTTATGACACGAAACCACCGCCTATCCATATGAGATGATGAATTTTCTAGAACAAAGGAACAAATGATGCTTCCCTCTGCATGCTAACAGACATGTGCCTCCATTTTAAATTTTTTCTACCAACAAAGCAGATGAACCTTTGATTGCACAAACTCCAACCATGTGGCTGTAATCCGGTAAAAAAAGAATGTTAATGGCTTATGACATTAAACCATTGTTGCATTGCTGTAATGCCGTCAAACAAGTATTAGTGGGTTATGGCATGATACCACCGTCTGTCCACGTGAATTTCCTAGAGCAGAGAAACAAATGATGCTTCCCTACGCATAACAAAGCAAATGAAACTTATCCCTAGATTTTCAATTTTTTCTCACCAAGAAAGCAGACAGAACTTATCCTTACATTCTCAATTTTTTCTCACCACCAAAGCAGATGAAAGTGCAAGGCGAAAACTGCGCCAAAGAGTAAACTCCAACTGCTTCTTATATATGTGTATAGAGATATATATATATATATATATATATATATATATATATATATAACACTTATCTAGGTACTCGACACGCCATGCATGGAGCCCAAAAACTAGATCAGTTCAATAAGAATATTTTAAAATGATGGCAAATATATATTAGTATTGGGTAAGGCGAAATTTTCTAAAAAATTATTCAAATCAGTAAAAAAACTTTTTGAAGAACTATTCATTTTTTGCTTGTGATTAAATCTAACTACAGATTCTCCCATTTATAAAGTTGAAGTTTAAAACTTCAAAGCAAATTTTTGCTTACAAATGACAAGATTTTAGAACTAGTTGGGCATATTCTGATGGCTAGTTCCAAAGTGAAACTTTTGATAGTTTGGAAGTTTTAGTTTTGTTATCTATTTTAGTCAATTTTGCCACTTTCATATAGGGGTGTGCATTCAATTTTTTGAATTCAATTTTTTCGGTTATTTCACTTGTAAAACTCTAAACCGCTTTTAATTTCGAACTAGGAATAATCGAATTCATTCAGTTATCGAATTGAATTCAAAAATGGTCATGAAACCGGTTATAACTAAATTGGATAGTAATGTCCACATAATTAAATGGGGCTCACTTGTGTAATTGTATGCACTTAGTCACTTATAATTTATTAATGATGTATTGCATTACATTTTTTATAGATTAAATGCTTAATTTGCAAATAACTTGATTATTTTTAATGGTGAATACTAATACACTAATATGCTGACATGCAATTCATATACATTCACTTAGACTATTTAATCATAGTGCTTAGTTGTCTATCTTTAAACAAGATTATTGATTAGAGTATTATACATGTAATGTCTACCTTTAATAAATACACATATTGTACATGTAATGCAAATTTAGAGTATACTAATACTTGCAAATTAAAAGTTACACATTCAAATATTTAATAATCTAAACATGAATGATGAACAAATGTCTAAATTCTAATTATTAATTATGTTTAATATTTAGTACTAATTATCTAATTCTAGTTATGTATAAAAGGATAAGTATTATAGTTATGTATTATTGTATATTTGTATTATTATAATCATATAGTAACAAATACTAAAATAGTATATTATACATCATTATATATTTTTGTTATTATAGGTACATGATAATACTATATATTATCTAATATTAATAGCCTTTACCTATATAATATATTAATAGTATATAGCATTTATATATAATATATAATTTTATAAACTAATTTAGTATTCGAATGCAGTAATATAGTACCTTATTTTGTTTCATCGGATTTGAATTCGAAATCGGTTATTACCAAATTAAAAATCTCATTACCTATTTCATACCATATTGGAATTTGGTGAATTTGGTAAATACCGGTTTTGTACCAAATACCGAATACCCGACTTCAAATTACCAAATTAAATTTAAAATCGGGTATGAATTTGGTATGTACTAAATTTGCTCACCCCTATTTTCATAGGCTGACTCTTGTATTTAAAAATTAAAAAATTTATAATTACGAGAATAATTCAATAATTTGAATCATTTAGTTTCAATCGACTAGTGTGAGTCATCTACTATTCACACACGCAAAAGAAACAAAAGACCAAAACTAGTGGTCACTAACCACTAGAGGTTTATATCAAAGAAACAAAAGAATAAAAGACCAAAGCTAAAATGAAAGAAATAAAGGTAAATTAAACACATGTTTCTATTAATTGAAATAGGAAAAAAGAAAGGTAAGTGATTTATCATTTTTTTTGTATATAATCTATTAGATTTTGAATCTATAAAATATTCTATCTAAAACATAGTATAAACATGCTTGAAAAAAATAGGATTATTAAAGAACTTTGATAATAAAGTAATGGTAATGTTAATTATCTATTTAATAAATCAGAAGATTTTCTTACCATATCTCCGGTTCTCTTGCTAAAATCTAAGAAATTTGCCTACAATGTTACTCTTGTGATTGGACCTTTCAATGGGTCATTACAATCCTTCCCTTGGAATTAACTCTTAAGATTTTAGTGCCATATCTCTAGTTCCTACAACCCTCATCTGAGAAGAAATCTGAATAATCTGTCTACCCTATTATTACTCTTGCGATTGGTGCCTTCCTTGTTGTTACTCTTGTGATTGGTATCATTGGAGATAGAACTAGAAAAATGGTCCTTTTTTTTGGTGCTAAGGAGAGCCATTGGCTCATTACATGTTGATCAAACGAGGGAAAGCCACTCCCCACAAGTCCTAGCCCAGGAGTTCTTTAACTGTCTGCGGTGGGTCCCCAAACATTGTCAAGCCATAGTCTAGATTGCTCCCCAATTTAGCTAAGTGATCCGCACACCTGTTCCCTTCTCTCCAGATATGTTCCAATCTGCAGCCCCAATTTCAGCTCAACATGTCTCTAATCTCTACTATTATATTCCAATGAGAAAAATGGCCTTTCAATGCTATCGTTGCCTTCACCAAGGATTTACATGTTTGGACTTCATTATCACTACCATGATATATGGGAGAGCAACAATAGGGTTTTGGATGAGTACTTTGGTCTCTTAAAAGGATAGGTCAATGAGAAATGTATACAAGTTAAGATTTATGATGACTATCTAAACTATTACACCAAAGAGAGGTTGACTACTCACAAGTGCAAAGGTTAAAATTCTAAAGGGTCATCTTTGACCCAAATTATTATAGACATTATGAAGATAGGTCAAAATCTTGATAATGTTCTCTTTTGCCCAAATTATTACAGGCATTATGAGGATGACTCATTGAAGCCTTTGCTTTAGATATGTTTAGACAGAGAATCTTAGAGAGTTTAGCAAGATATACAGGTCCATATTAACCTATTATGGCTGTTATGGTCCTTTAAAGTTTTGAAAGTTTTGAAACAAAGATGCCCAATAACATAATTATTTACATAATTAGAATTTGATATAAATGAAATACAAAAACAACATTTTGCTTCCAAAAAAAAGCTCATGTCTGAATATGTTCACTTTAAAATTCTAGAATAATAATTATTTAAAAAACTCAATTCACCTTTTGAAAATTTCAACATGTCATGTCAACTCAAGTATAAAACATCTCATTTAAAAGGGAAACTCAAATTTATTCTTTCAAAAAATAATGAACTAGAGCCAAAATTAACAAGCTATTCTTATAGCCATTTATCTCCCAATCTTTTCATTTTTTTGTTATAGTAATAGTTGATATACCTTTTTTTGAGAAATATTATTTTTAAGATATAAATTAATTTCATATACAGCACACATGCATTATTAAAATTCATCCTATATAATAAAACAATTGATCAGATGGAAGATCTACTCATACAATAAAAGTGATTAATCTACTTTTACATCATGAAATATCCCTTTTATCACTATAATCAATATAAGAAAATAGACATATGGACCCCAATTTTATTGGATGTCGCTAATATTGCGATACAATAATAATTACTCCTTTTTTTGTAAGAATTCAACTTTTAACTCAAGTATAGCCCAGTGCGATGGATGTTTTAGTTGCAGATCTACTATCCAAACACAAAAGACCAATGGATATAGCCCTAACAAACTTTGATTTTGGCTTGAAGAACTTTTACATCTGTTTCAAGCCTTTTCGCTTGAGCTTTCAAATCCTCGATCTCAGGTTTTGCAACCAACACACATTTAGAGACATTTTTCATTTTCTTCTTTAAATGTATAATAAATTTTTTTTATCATTTTTGTGTCTCTTTTTCACATCTTTAATCCTTATTATATTACTCTTGAGGCCTACTCTAGCAATGCTATCCAAGATGAAGTAAAATGTTCATAGAATGCAAGTCCTCCGTAGGAAAGAAGATGAAGAAACAGTCACTTAGCATCTCTATTATTTCCAACTCCTTCCACCTTCGGTTTGAGGTCAGGGCCCTTAAATCTGGCCCTAATCCAATCAAAATTTACTGCATTCCTTGCACTCAAAATTCCTTTATTGGGAAAATGGGCATTCTAATGAGCATTATGAGAAAGTTCTAGAGTAGGTAGAAAACCCATAACTAGTTGGAATGTAGTGTGTTTTGTGGAGGATAATCCAAACATCGTGGTTTAGATCTTTTCAATAAAAGGCACTCAAACCTTTGACCTTAAGTTGTGCCACATACAAGTGAGTATCCTACCCTCCTATGACTCAATTAGGAAATGTTGATTGATTGCCCAAATTTTCAGAGTGAATGGGGTGAGATCTATGTAGGTCAATGGATTTTTTTGCTCACCCGTATTGAAAATTCTAGCATTTTATGTCAACACAAGTATAAAGGATCTCATTAAAAGGGAAATCCAAATTTATTTTGTCATAAAAATAATGAACTGAAATCAAAATTAACAAGTTATTCTTATAACTATTTTTGTTCTAATCTTTTCTTTTTGTTCATTGTATTATAATAGTTTATATACCTTTCCATGGCAAATACAAAATATTAAAAAGAAAAAAACTAATACATTTGAGACACTAATATTTTTAAGATATAAATTTCATATGTAGTGCACATGTATTATTAAAATTCATTATATATAATGAAACAATTGATCACAAGTCATTAAGTTAAAATTGATTAATCTACTCCTACATGATACATCATGGATGATCCCTTTTATGACTATAATCAGTATGAGAAAACAGACATATAGAACATTGAATGTTGCTAATATTATGGTGCAATAATAATTACTAATATTTTGCATTTTTCTGAATAAAATGACCAACGTGCAAGATAGAAGAAAAAGGTAAAAAAAATGGTGAGAAACAAGGGAGTAGGATGAAAGAATTGAGGAGAGGGGATGACTATCTAGAACAGTGATATTTTTTTTAAAACAATTTATAAATATTTAAAAATATAAAAATCTATTAATAGAAAATTTTTTAAAAAGACTCCCAAAACACCATTGTAAATAATGGTCCCATAGTTATTCCAAATATTTATTAGTATCAACACTTATTTTTTATGACATAACTACTTAAACTCTTTTAGAGATCTACATGATGTACAAAATTGCCACTCACCTACGTGCAATGGTGCAAGTTGCTAGATGACATGTGCACTGGGAGAATTACAAATAGTATTTTTTTTGGTCAAAAAATTGAGAAACTTGAATGTATTATTGAATGATAAAAGAGATATTCAACTTAATATTTTACATTTTTCTCTAAATCTAACTAATAATAAGGTCATGATATGGATTTATAAATTTATTAAATATGGTAGTGATATTGATTGTTGAAGAAAATGGAAACTAGAGAAACAATTTTTTTTAAGAAAGAAGGAACCTGATTAGATATTATACTAGATTAAAACAATCATGGTAAAACTAAAATGACACCAGACAATTTCTCCCTACTATTTGTAAAAATGATTTTTTCTATGAAAAAGCGTTCACGAAATATTCAGATAAGACTAGTCTTTTGAAGGCTAATGTTCATGTTTCTATTTTATAATGCTTAACAAAAAGTTTGGAAGCTCTTTTTCATCCTTATTCATATCATTTATAAGTTATTAAAATACAAAATGAAATATTGACGCTTTCTTTGAATAGAACCACTTTTCATTTAGTAATTTATTTATATTGATCAAACGCCTAACAAGATATTTCTTTTCATATTGATCAAAAGATAACTATATAAGAGGGCTAAAATCTAGTTTGCTGAAACTGCAACTAATGTTATGGACACCATATCCAATAATTTCAGGTTCTCCTTTTCACTGTTATTTTTTAACAATCGTTAAAATACAACTTGAATCCTAATTATTTCACACCGTAAAGTCTTTTTTTTTAGTTACTTTACTCAATAAAGTCACCAATTTATATCATTTTTAACTTGAAACTTTATCTTTCTTTTAACTGACAATCACTTTTATATTGGCTGATTTGACAACACTCAACCTATTTTATTAATATTAAAAAATAGTAAATTTATGAGGGAGACAAAGGTAAATCTATTGAAGTAAATTTAAAATTATTTGGGAAGAGCTAGCAAGTTTACACAAAACATTAGCAATAGAGTTGATCTTGTAAAAGATATGATTGTAAATAAATTCACCCATTTCCTATAATAGCTAAATTGAATTATAATCCTATATGTTCACTAAGGATATCTATAAACTTATAAAGTAAGTGTAAAAGAACCTAGAAATCCATTTTTACATGTACTCTAAAAAATCATTTTCTTTGCAAGAAATTGTTTAAAAAAAAGAGTGACACCAATAATTTTGCCAACTTTGTATTGAATTTAGATGGTATAGTGATTTTGAAAACTTTTGATAATTTTAAACTCAAAAGATCTAAAATGTGAATTAACAATGCATTTTCCTCCTAAATAAACAGTAAATAGGATTTGTACTACAAAATTTATGATAGTCATAAATTATACTCTGAAAGAGTAAATTGGTTAACAAAGGCGGCATTTATGCTAAAGATATTGGTTGAATGATGTGTATCTCTTCATATTTACTTTAGTGTTATGCCATAACTTTGATAGCAAAAATAGTTTTGCTAATGCTAATGTATGTATAAAGACAAAACCCCCGTTTAATAATCGGATTCAGCAAATTTGGGTTCAACTCTTAAGATGTTCAGATGTGTTTGATAATAAAAAATGAAACATTTAAATTAATTAAGTAGTACTGAATTTTCTAGACAAAACTTGCTCCCAAAAATAAGTGATAAGTTATTCACTTATCACTTAATATGATATATATTTAATTGTATGAAATTTAGTATTTAACAATTCAATAACTAATTAACAGATGTAGATTTCATATTTCACTTTTCAGGTTTCAATTTTATCAAACGCACCCTAAGTGTCATGAAAATTGGAAGGATCACACAATGATCGCACTTTCCACGACATCCTTTATACTCTTATGATCAAAATCTAAATAAAATATTTGACTAATCTTTTGGGTAAGACTAATAATCTTTGAAATATTATTATATGACAGTTTGTTAGATTACTTCAATTGTTATATGTTTATTTTTTCAAAATCAAACTTTTTCTTCTATATGATTCTATTTCAGGGTAGTCAAAAGATCCATTCTCTTTTATTTAAAAATCCAAACAAGTTTGTAGTATAAAAAAGACCAACTAAATATGTGATACGAACCCAACCATTGATTGGAAGAACTCGTATCCCACAAGCCCGGATCTAGACAAACGAGTCACGGTTTAGTGTGGTGCGGAATACTCAAACCCTTAAATCCCCTAACTTATGAACTAAGAACGATTCTTAACCCACAATTAGCGAACTAAAGAAATCGGTATGAAGGTAGAAGGTGCCACAAGCAAGTGTGATTCTTGTTTGATAAGCCAAACTTGAACTTCTAGAACAATCTAAAATATTCAAGGGTACTTCAAGAAGTTAGAGAATAATCTCACTCAATTTGATGAATAATATTGATTGTCTTTATTGAGTAAGTCAAGTCTTTCTTTATAGGATTTACAAGACAAAGTCCTAATATGAGAAGGAATGGACTTAACTACTAAAAGACCCTAAATTTGATAATTGAACAACTCCAAAACCTGATGCCACTAAAACTACTCTAAATAACTCTTATGCTCAACATTAGCTTATTAAATGACTAATGAAATAACTAATAAACATGCGATTTCATTCGTCCAAAACTTGGAGATGAGTTATGAATGTTGGAACGCTTGGACTATCATGGGCGAATGCTTGGCATGACTCTACTTTATCATGCACTCCTTACATAAAGGTTTGAACAATCTCTCTCAAGCTCCTAACTCGAGCTCGTGTCATTGGTCCTTGAGGAGCTTAAAGTGCATCTGTCTTAGTCAAACGATCAACTGATTGAACTACGTGCGGGATCACATCAGTCCCCTCCTCTTGAGAAGAATTTGTTCTCAAATCCAAGGCATTACCTACATCAAAAGGCCGCTAGTCAGAGACATTAAAAGTAGCACTCACACCATACTCACCTGCTAGGTCTAATTTGTAGGCATTGTCATTGATGCGCTCCAACACTTGAAACGAGCCGTCTCCACATGGAAGAAGCTTACTACGCCTTTGAACGGGGAAGCGTTCTTTATGCATGGAAACCACACCCAGTCACCGTGTTCAAAGACAACACGTTGTCTCCTTTTATTAGCTTGTTGAACATATTGTGTAGTACGTTTTTGGATATTCAAATGCACCTTCTCATGAAGATTCCTCACAAACTCAACTTTTCTTTTTACCATTAAGGCTAACTCGTTCACTCAAAGGCAAAGACATTAAATCCATAGGAGTTAAAGGATTAAAGCCATAAACAACTTCAAATGGTGAAAACTGAGTAGCAAAATGCACAGAACGGTTATAAGCAAACTCAACGTGTGAAATACATTCTTCCCAAGTTCGAATGTTTTTTTAATTAAATCACACAATAGCATAGATACAATCCTATTAACTACCTCAGTTTGACCATCCATTTGAGGGTGACTAGTAGTAGAAAATAACAATTTAGTGCCAAGTTTTGACCAAAGTATTTTCCAGAAGTAACTCAAGAATTTAACATCTGGATCAGATACAATGGTTCTAAGAATGTCATGCAATTTCACGACTTCTCAAAAGAACAAGTCAGTAACATGAGAGGTATCATCAATTTTATGGCATGCAATGAAATGTGCCATTTTATAAAATCTATTCACCACAACATAGATGGTATCATGGCCTTTTTTAGAATTAGGTAGTTCTAAGATAAAATTCATAGACACATCCACCCATGGTTCATTAGGAATTGGCAATGGGGTGTATAAGTTATAAGGGTTTACCGTTGATTTGGCACGCAGGCAAGGTACATATCTTCCAATCTCTCTTGCCACTTCTCGCTTCATCTTTGACCAATAGAAATGGTCCTGCAAAATTGCAAGAGTTTTAGCCATACCAAAGTGTCCCATAAGATCCCCACTATGTGATTCCTGAACAAGTAACTCCCTAAGTAATCTAGTAGAAATACATATACGATCAATATAAAATAAGTAACCATTTGAAAGATAGAACTTCCCTTGAGAAGATTTGGAATACGAGGCATAAATATCCTTGAAATCGCATCATTTGCATTTAACTCCTTAATTAGCTCAAATCCAAGCAATTTAGCATCTAAGGAAATAAGTAGGGTGTTGTTGACCTTGGTCGATCAATCCTTGGTTTTGATGATTAACAAACCAATATGTAGATTTGGGTTAATGTTTTTATGTGAGTAATTTGTTAGAACAGATTCTTGTGGCATAAAAGAAGAAGCAAAAACAGGGCACTCATGTCGGACGCTATCGGACGTCCGAAAGGATGAAGAACATCAAGAAGGAAACTCTGTCGGACGCTCGTGAGGAAGCATCGGACGTCCGGAAGGATCGGACGCACGCATCGGACGCACATCGATCGCATCGGACGTCCGAGAAATTTCGCAAAGATTTGATGACTCTCTGACGACGTTCGGACGCAGGGTTCGGACGTCCGACAGGTGGTTTGGACGCAGGGTTCGGACGTCCGACAGGCCAACGGCTAGTTTTGACAGCATTTAATATTTGACCGTTAGAGAGCCTTTTGTAGCCATTTCTCACCTTCTATAAATACCCCAAAGCACAAGAAGACAAAAGACTTTTGCCAACACAAAATACAAGCTTACAAGTGAGATTTTTGAGTAGAAAGATTCTTTGTTGGTTGTATAAGGGGTTGGGGAAGTTGGGTTGTGAGGTTGCTCAAGTGAAGGTTTCTCTCTAGGAGAAGTAAAACCTTAGTGAAGGTGAACCTATCACTTGAAGTGGTAAAACCTTGGTGAAGGTTGCCCATTTGTATAAAATAGTTCTTAATTGGGTGAGTGATCTTTCAAGTGTAGGTTGTTGAGGGTTAACTAGAATAGTTGTAAAACTCCTTGGCTCAACCAAAGTGTGTTTGGGGTGAGGAAGGAGTGAGCCTTCACTTGTACATCTTGGTTAGCATCGCCATCAATTGAAGAGGCTATTGGTTTGATATTTGGTTTGCATTTCTTATCCTTTCTCTTTAATTAAGTTTTCTTTATTGTGCTTAAATTTGATATATCTTTGTGCATCATTGTGAATTTGTTTGTACTCATTGGGTTGCACCGGGCACTTACAATTGGTATCAGAGCTTGGTCTCTTTTGATCAAGCTTAACCGCTTAGAGTAAAGATCATGACAACCATAAAAGTTTCTTTTTTAGAAGGGCAATCTATTGATAGACCTCCTATGTTTAATGGTTCTCATTTTAGCATGTGGAAACAAAGAATGATGATTTTCTTACAATCCGTTTATATTGAATTATGGTATGTGGTAGAAGATGGTCCTTATGAAGTTAGAATAGTTGACTCTACCACCAATTTGAGTAGATTAAAGACTAGACAAGAATTGAATGAAAAAGACAAGAGATACCTTTCTTTGAATGCCAAGGCCATGTGTATATTGTACAATGCATTAGATGTAAATGAATCTAGTAGGATTAAAGGTTGTAAATCAGCTAAAGATATTTGGGATAAATTGTGTGTATTTCATGAAGGTAACCAAGATATTAAAGAACAAAAGAAATCTTTGATTGTTTCTCAATATGAATTTTTCAAAATGCATCCTCTTGAAAATGTTGATAAGATGTGTAGTAGATTTTGTGACATTATTGAAGATCTTAAATTGCTTGGAAAAGAATATTCTTTGGGTGAGAAAAATAGAAAGATTTTGAATGCCTTGCCAAAAGAATGGGAAAACAAAATAAATGCTATAGAAGAGGCAAAGGATTTAAATTCTATGTCCATTGAATCTCTTGTGGATACCCTAACCTCTTATGAATTAAAGCTGAAATTCAAAGTGCAAGAGGAAGAAAATGCAAGAATGTATAAGAGAGGCATAGCTTTTAAAGCATCTCAAGTGGGGGATAACCCATCCTTCATGGGTAATGAAATCATGGAAGTGGACAATGATATAACTCCTCACATCAAAAGTTTCAAGAAGATCTTCAACAAGAGATGTTCAAGAGGAGATTGCAAAATTACATGGGATGAATGTAATTCAAAAAGAGAAAAAGAAGAGTTGGCCCAAATGGCACTAATGGCCGTTGGAGAAGATGAGGTAAGTTCTTATCACTCTTCTTGTGATGAAGATAATGAAGATGATGATGTGAAAACTCTTATGATTAAAATGCATAAAAGTTTGAGAAAATCTTATGCTAAAAATAAAGATTTGAAAACAAAAATAAATGATTTGTTGGAAGAAAATTCCAAACTTTTTCAAGAAAATAAATGTTTGAGAATGAAAAATGATGATTTAAAAAATCAAAAAAGTGTTTTTGATTGCAAAAATAATTTGAAAAGGAAGTTGGAAGAGAAAACAAAGTTTTATGAAAAAATGTTGGAGGAACAAAAATTGTTAAAGAAAAGAATTAATGACTTGAACGAGTTTCTCCAAAATGAAAAACAAAAGTTTTCTCAAACAAAAGAAAGCAAATCTTTTCAAGGCACAAATAAGTTTGCTATGATAAGAAGTAAGAAAATTAGTTGCATTAAATCCACCTATGTGCAAAATACTTCTATCATGTGTCACTTTTGTTGCCAATTTGGACATATGCAAAATGATTGCTATGTAAAGAAAAATATGAGAAAAGGTATGAAATTCATGTGGATTGCTAGATCATGTTGTAATAACTCCCAAGGACCCTATTATGGTCTTGACTTGAAAAATAAAGGGGAAGTTGGCTTTTTGATTGATGCCAAAAGGGGGAGTAGGACTTATTGAAGTTTCTTTGTATGTTGGCATTTTCTAAGGGGGAGTTTTATTTGAACATGTTGGCATTTTCTAAGGGGGAGTTTTATTTGAACTTATTTGATAAAAGAAATCTTCATTTTGTTTGTCATCATCAAAAAGGGGGAGATTGTTGACCTTGGTCGATCAATCCTTGGTTTTGATGATTAACAAACCAATATGTAGATTTGGGTTAATGTTTTTATGTGAGTAATTTGTTAGAACAGATTCTTGTGGCATAAAAGAAGAAGCAAAAACAGGGCACTCATATCGGACGCTATCGGACGTCCGAAAGGATGAAGAACATCAAGAAGGAAACTCTGTCGGACGCTCGTGAGGAAGCATCGGACGTCCGGAAGGATCGGACGCACGCATCGGACGCACATCGATCGCATCGGACGTCCGAGAAATTTCGCAAAGATTTGATGACTCTCTGACGACGTTCGGACGCAGGGTTCGGACGTCCGACAGGTGGTTTGGACGCAGGGTTCGGACGTCCGACAGGTGGTTCGAACGTCCGACAGGCCAACGGCTAGTTTTGACAGCATTTAATATTTGACCGTTAGAGAGCCTTTTGTAGCCATTTCTCACCTTCTATAAATACCCCAAAACACAAGAAGACAAAAGACTTTTGCCAACACAAAATACAAGCTTACAAGTGAGATTTTTGAGTAGAAAGATTCTTTGTTGGTTGTATAAGGGGTTGGGGAAGTTGGGTTGTGAGGTTGCTCAAGTGAAGGTTTCTCTCTAGGAGAAGTAAAACCTTAGTGAAGGTGAACCTATCACTTGAAGTGGTAAAACCTTGGTGAAGGTTGCCTCATTTGTATAAAATAGTTCTTAATTGGGTGAGTGATCTTTCAAGTGTAGGTTGTTGAGGGTTAACTAGAATAGTTGTAAAACTCCTTGGCTCAACCAAAGTGTGTTTGGGGTGAGGAAGGAGTGAGCCTTCACTTGTACATCTTGGTTAGCATCGCCATCAATTGAAGAGGCTATTGGTTTGATATTTGGTTTGCATTTCTTATCCTTTCTCTTTAATTAAGTTTTCTTTATTGTGCTTAAATTTGATATATCTTTGTGCATCATTGTGAATTTGTTTGTACTCATTGGGTTGCACCGGGCACTTACAGGTGTACCTCCTTGACAGTGCATCGGCCACTATATTGGTCTTATCTGTCTTGTATTTGATCATATAAGAAAATATCTCAATGAACGAGATCTATCTTACTTGCCTCGCACTCAACTTGTGTTGAGCCTTAAGATATTTCAAGGATTCATGGTCGGTGTGAATGACAAATTTCTTAAACCTCAAATAAGGTTGTCATGTTTGAATGGCACGAACTAATGCATACAGCTCCTTGTCATATGTGCAGTAGTTCAAGGTTGCGCTACTGAGTTTTTCATTGAAATATGCTATTGGTTGACCTTCTTGAATCAACACCGCTCCAACTCCAATGCCTAATGCATCACATTCAATCTCAAATGTCTTAGAAAAATCAGACAAAAATAACATAGGTGCGTGTGTTAGGCAGTGTTTAAGATCTTTAAAAGATTTATCTTACGCGGCTCCCCATTGGAACCATACATCTTTCCTGATAACGGCGGTTAGAGGTACGGTAATTGTGCTCAAATTCCTCACAAATCACCTTTAGAAGCTCGCAAGTCCATGGAAGCTCCTCACTTCTCCAACATTCTTTGGAACAGGCTATTTCTGGATGATTTTGATTTTATTTTCATCTATTTGAATGCCCTGTGAACTAACAACATATCCTAGAAAAATCAACTTGTCAGTGCAAAAGGTGTACTTATTAAGATTAGTATAAAGCTTCTCTTTCCGAAATACATTAAATGCGATTCTCACATGCTCAAGATGGTCATCAAGGTTCTTGCTATAAATAAGAATATCATCAAAATAGACAACAACAAATTTTCCTAAATACTCACGTAAAACATGATTCATTAGACGCATAAATGTACTAGGTGCATTAGTTAAGCCAAATGACATGACTAAGCACTCATACAATCCATACTTAGTTTTAAATGTTATTTTCTATTCATCTCTCTCTTTGATTCTTGTTTGATGATATCCACTCTTAAGATCAATTTTAGTAAAGATGACGGCACCATATAATTCATCTAACATATCATCAAGTCTAGGTATAGGATGACGATATTTAACCGTAATAGCATTGACAACTCTGCAGTCGGTGCACATCCTCTAAGACCCGTCCTTCTTAGGCACGAGTATGACTGGTACAGTGTATGGATTCAAGCTCTCCCTTGCCTATCCTTTGCATAACAACTCTTCCACTTGCCTTTGCAACTCCTTTGTCTCCTCCGGGTTGTTTCTATAAGCTGGTCGATTAGGCAATGGTGCACCCGGTATGAGATCTATTTGATACTCAATCCCTCTCAAGGGTGGCAGTCCAGTGGGTACATCCTCAGAAAATACGTCCTCAAATTCCTGCAAAATAATCATGAAAACACTTGGCAAAGAAGGGTCAAGTTCGTTAGTAGAAATCAAAACCTCTCTGCTTATAAGTACAAGCATAGTTTGTCTCTCACTAAATCCTCTTCTCACGTCTTTTGCTCTTGCTAACATCTTTTTCTTTCCCTTGGATTTTCTCTCTCCAACCGGCCCCTCAGTTTTTGTTTTCACCTCTCTATGGCCGATTGTTTTCTTGCTTTTCCTCTCATTTTTTTGTTGCTTTCTCCTCTCTTGATTTATATCATACTCCTTTGGCAAGCGCACTTGATCCTCATACACTTGTTTAGGTGTAAGCAGAGCAAGTGTGATTTTTTTCCTCCATGCATGAATTGGTACTTGTTGGTACAACCATCATGTGTAGTTTTTTTATCAAACTGCCATGGTCTTCCAAGTAACAAGTAACTCGCTTGCAAAGGTACTATGTCACACAGTATTTCATCCTCATACTTATCAACTTTGAATGGTATAAGTACTTGGTCTGATACCCGAATTTCACTACTATTGTTTAGCCATTGAAGTTTGTATGGCCTTGGGTGATCTTGAGTTGACAAGCTAAGAGTCTCCACTATCAATGAATTAGCAACGTTGGCACAGTTCCCTGGGTCAATCACTATGCTACACACCTTATCCTTGATATGACATCTAGTGTAGAAGATATTTTTCCGTTTAATGTCATCCTCCTACACATGCGCAGCCAACGCTCGTCTTGTTACAAGTCCCAAACCAACTTGATCACTGGTCGGTAATAAGTGACTAATTTACGTAATAATTATATGATATTTTATATTATTTTTAATCACTTTGGTTACATTATTGGAAGAAAATGATTCATTTTGGCTATAATTGGTGTAAAATGCTTTTGTTCAATTAAATGAGATTTTTATCACTTTTTAATTGGATTTTGTGCATTTTGACAGTTTTGACACATTTTCGTATTTTGGCTATAACTTGAGTTACAATGATCGGATTGAGATGATTCTTAAACCAATTTGAAGATAAGAGATAGATCTACAACTTTGGTGATAACATTTGAATCTAGTTTGAAGGTTTCTCAAGTCAAAAAGCCGAATTACAGTAGCTAATTTTTATTGGTTGAAGCCGGGCAGTGAGCAGTCAAGGGTATTTTGGTCATTTCTCAATTTACATAGATCCAAATGAGGTGATTCTTAATGAATTAGAAAGCTAACTCAAAGGGCTACAAGTTTTATGTTTTGGTCAAGAGATAAATCAGCTTTTATCATTAAAAAAGGTTCAGTTGAAGTTGACTCAAAATCGGAGCAGAGTGGAAATTGAACAAAAGTGCACCACAATATCACTGTAGCAATCCAGTCGGAACTTGGCCGGATTTGTGGCCGGATTGTGGTCTGAAAAGTCTGCTCTTTACGTGAAAAACTCAATTTCACCTCCACTAAGTCACATGTGATGCTAGACATGTGAGAAATATTCCCAACTGTAAAAGGGAGGTGTAAACCTTATTTTTTGACCAACTTTCACCTTTATATAGTAAAAGCTTGCAAGATTGAAGGGAGAATAGAGAGATATACGGGAGAGAACTTGGACTGCAAAAATGTAGCTCTTCCATTTTTCTTAGTGTAGGATAGTAGTTTAGACAGTTCATCCAATCTTGTTTATTAGCTAGGCAAAGATGAAGATCGAGGATGAAGAAGGCAAGGAGATGAACTCATGTGATAAGTGTTACATTCCTTCCAAACTCTTTATCTTTTGTACTTGATTTCAAGTTTAGTTAATATACAAGTTTTTGATTTTGTGTTTAATATGTATCTTTAAAGTTTATGCCTTAGGTTTGGTTGAACTTTCTATGATTGTTAGTGTTTATTATTTGGTTATTTGATTGCTATGATTTGAGCAAGTTATTTAGCACTTTGACTCTTTAAATCATGATTAATCTGGTACCATTAATTGTGCTTATCTAACGTGTTGTTTCTACAATAAAAATTGAGATTTAACATTAGTTCAAGAAGTGCTAAACATAGGGAGTACACTCACAAAAGTAGAGGTGCACCTATTTGGTTTTTAGTGATTCATTTCATGTAATTTCAGTGAAAAAATGAACTTGTAGCTAATTTCATAACCATGAGAATAGGTATGGATTAGTTATGAGTATAATTGATTCACTACGAAAGTAGGATTCAAATGCATAAGAAAATTACACCATAACTAGCCTAGATGTAGTATTCAATGATCCAAATATAGCACTTGCATGAGTAGTTAGGGATACCACAACGTAAGGAGCTTTCATTTGTTATTTTGTAAAATTTCAGTAGGTTAAATTTGTTATAATTTATTGATAGTCTAAATAATAGAGAAGTTTTAGTAATACAGGTAATTGTTTACTCTTTCTCGTGGGATCGACTCGATATATATCCTAAACTACTAGTTGACCTGTATACTTGCAGTGAACAGGTGTAATTCAATTTTTTTTAACTTGTACATATATTAAAATACTCGTCAAGTTTTTGACGCCGTTGCCGGGGAACATTTGGCAATATCGGTGTGAAGAACAACTTTATTAGTTTAGACATTTTATTAGTTATAGTGTGAATGTTATTTTCTATAACTTTAGTGTTTTATGTGTGTATGTGTTTTATCACCTATTCTTCTTACTAATCTTGCTCTTAAGTTGTTTAAAAGCAATTTTAGGTGATGAGGAGGATAGATCAATTTGGAGGACAATGCTTGAAAAGTGAAAGATTGGCAATGGATGGTTACCAAGTGCAAAACTTCTTCAACAGATGTAACCAAGAATTTACTGAATATATGTCTTTTGAAAATGGTTTAAGGTGCTTAAAGGCTAAATTTGATGTTATGATGCTACAAGTTCAAATGGACACAATTATGCATGAAATTGAGCAAGGGAGGAATGTTAATACTTTTAATTCTTATCATGTGATTTGTGACTTGTGTGGAGGTTATCATGCTACTAATACATGTATGCAAGTATAAAATGTGAATTATTATGATAAATTAGAACATTACAATCCCTGTTTTGATCGATATAGTGTTAATTGGAGCAATTCTCCTGCTTATGGTTGGGATAATCAATGTACTTATAGTGATTATTCACATTTTTATGATTACCTACCTGAAAGTGTCTAATATGAATCAAAACCATCTTGGTAGTTGGCAATAGAAAAGTTAGCTAATGCACCTCTACCTTGGGAGTTAGAAAATGAACTATTAGCTAATGATTCTAATGCATCTTGGGAGCTAGCTGTAGAAAATTTTTCTAATCAATTTGATTTAACAATAGAAAAGCTAGCAAATGCAACTTCCGACAGTTTTGATAGGATTGAAGAAAGAATAGATGAATTAGCTTCTCATTTTGGTAGAATACATGAGCAATTGAATGCATTGTGTGAAGTTATTTTCTCTAATAATTTGTAAAATGATCCTAGCATGAATGGTGGGAATGTTGTATGTGAAAATGAGTTGCATTTTGATGAAAATGATGAATTTCAAGTGTGTTTTAATGAGCAAATATCCATTTCACATATAATGTTTTTGAAACTAACTTTGAATCTCAAGAGATGAGCTTTAATGACTCATTTTTCACCCTTCTTGAGGAGTGTATTAAAAGTATATGTTTTAAAGGTATTCCTGCCCAAGATAGTCTCATGGCATTTTCTTTGGTGAATTCTCAAGTGGTGCATATTCAAGATAATATCTATGAAACACTTGGGATAGGTAAGTCACTTTCATTTCTCACATTATTAGATCATGTGACTTTTGCTATAAAGTCACCATTTAATGATCCACCAAGGCCTAAAATGGTGGATTATTCGTTAACTAAAACTCCTTGAAAAATGAGGTGATATAATCAAGCTAATGACTATAAAAAAACGCTTGTTGGAAGGCAACCCAACGATTTCTTATTTTTAGTAACTTTTAAGTTGTTTAAACTAGTGTTTTTGTGTGTTTTATAGGTGGCAATGGCAAGGGTTCATGCAAATTATTTCAAGTGCAAAAGAGTTTGTAAGGAGTGGAGACCGATGTGAAAAAGGGTAACTTAACCTTCATTTTTGAGTTTACAATGCTTAATTTTATGTTATGAGCTTAAGTTAATTATTTGTATGAAGTTGAAGTGCATTCAAGTGTTTAATTGTGTTTATGACCTATTTGCACTCTTTTGAACCATTTGAGCACCATCATATGCATTGGAAGTGTCGAGAAGACTATTTGATCCAAGAACCTCAACCCTCAATTTCCATTCTACATGTTTTTTATTTGTTTTGAGGTGTTGAGATTCATATTTAAGTCACTTTTCATGTATGTGAAGTGTTGAATTGTTAAAAATATCGTTGCAGAACACGAATTGGAGAGTGTGTTTCGAATTGGGGTCAAACTGAAATTTGCAGAAACTTGTGCAATAAGTGCAGATTCAATGGATCCGAGCTCGGATCCACTTCTGCAATCAGAAAATTTTTTGCAACAAAATCCGGCCAAGTTTCGGCCAGATTTACGGCCGGATTGACAGGGGACTTCGCAAAAAAAAAATTATTTTGCTTACTGGCCAGAATCCGGTCGACAATCCGGCCGAATATCCTGCCAGAATCTGACCGGATTCTGGCAGCTCTTCAGACTCAAACGGATTCCTCATTTCTTCTTTCCCTGCTCCTTCAACTTACACATACACTCACACCTAAAACACACACTACTCACTAAACCCACTCTTTTTACCATCTTATGTTCAAACCAACTATACCAAAACACTCCCCTTTCACTTGAGAGATGATTTCATAGATAAAACTTCTTCAAAAACAAGTTTTAATTCGGAATTGAGTTTGAGAAGAACAAGGATTTTACATCTTTGAACTCTTTATTTGAGGCCGAATTGGAGTGAAATTTTTTGGGGTTTGTTCACCATTTGCATATATAATCATCAACAAACAAGTTTGAGATAACAAATCTTCACCAAATGTTGTCATTTGAATTTTGCCATTTATCACTTTTTTTCTAATTTTGGGCAATTTCTAATTTTTTCTCATTTTGTGAAGTTTGATGCTTTTTATTATGGTTATTGAGCTTATTGATGATTATTGGTGATGTTTAACTTCTGAGTTTGTGATTATTTGGTGAATTTTTGCTAATTTTATGCTTAATTTGGCTTGGCGACAAAGTTGCATATTAAGTGGACAATGTAGCATTTTAATTAGCTTAGTGGGAGTTTTTGATATTCATGAGAGTAATTTAGATTACCTACTGAATGAAAAGATGCTTGATTGAATGATTTCTTGAATTCTTAGGTAATTCTAAAAGAAGAGGTGAATTGAAGATGGCCTTAATTGATGAAATTCATAAATACACTTACAATTTTTGTGATTCAACAGTTTTTAATATTTCATGAATTCTCACGAAAGTCATTTATATTTTAGTTTGGTGTGTTTGCCTCCATTTTGAGATTACTTTTGTACTTGAGGGGATTTGATCATTGATGACAAAATGTATAAATGGAACTTACTTTGTTCGTGATGGTGGATTTATTGTGTGAAATTAGTTTCCCTTTGCTTTGGATACTAATGCATATAATTGATTAGCAAAGATTAGCTCATTTCATGTTTTTATCCCTTGAACATTGTATGGTTCCACATGCTTGATCATTTTTCATTTTTCCTTGACTTGCATGTTTTCTTCTTGTTGATTGTAACCTTTTATTTTTAAGAAATTTATTTGTTTTGATTTTGTCTTTTTCAGGGTGCAATAAAGTGAACTCTCCATTCTTTCTCAAATACGGTTGAAAATTCATCACATGGCCATGGATTTGGATCGCGCAAGTCATAAGAGGAGTATTTTCTTTTACTCTTTATTTATTTTCCTTTTCTCACATTGAGGACAATGTGAAATTTAAGTGTGGGGGAGGAAAATACTGGACTTGCATTTACTTACCATGTGATGATATTTTGTGAATCTAAATGCTTAGAAATGTTGGAATTGTGTTTGAGTTATTTGTCATGTGGATAAATTGCTTGAATTTGGGTATGTTGGTAGAGAGTTTCGTCCATTTATAGGGGAAAATTCTGTCAAAATTTTTCTAAAATCTTTTTCAACATTTCATTATGGCCCAAAATTCTTCAAATTTTTGCATTTTTGTGCAAAAGGGCTAAATTGTTCCAACCTTAAGTGTTTGATTCTTCCAATTGTTGAAACTTTATGTGTATTTTGGAAGGTTTAATCCTCATTTGACTTGAAAATGGTTATTATGCAATTAGAATTTTTGCATTTTAGAAAGTATATTTGGTAAAATGAGGAAAATTATACCTATAATTTTACATGTTTAATGAGATTTCTTCTCTTTACTTAATTTTACAAGTAAGTGATTGATATAGTCGATAAAGGTTATACTTCTCCTTTGATTATTTTTATATAATTTTCTAAGAGGGAATATCTATTTATTGTCCTTTATTTCTGAAAAAGAAAAAAAAAGAGAAAGGAAAAAAAGAAAAAAAAAGAAAATAAAGTAAATAAAAATTGTTCTACTCCAATGATTTGCGTACTGAGTAACCGGGGGTTGACATCTACAAATATCGACATTCGCGTTAAAAGGTATTTGAATTAAGAGTATGCATAGCAACTTGAATAAGTGAAATGTTGAGCAATCGGGGATCTTCACCTAAAAGTGTCGATTTTCGCGTAAAAAGGCATTTTCACTATTTAAGTAAAATTAGTGTGAATAAATCCCTCTTAGTTGTAAAATTTTGAAAAAAAAAGAATGATTATAGGAGGAGGAAAACTATAAATTGACTATGTGATTTGCTTATTTGTGAAATTAGGTTAGAGTGAGAGATTAAGTTTAACTTGTTGAATTTAGGGCATAATTATCTTTCATTTACCTGATATTATGAGTATTTAGTGTAAATTGAATAATTGTATAATGATTATTTTCTAAGTCATGAGAAATTAAATTTTACAAAAGTGCATATATTATTTCACCTCTTGAATCATTGTAATTGATTATGTGTGGATTGCTTAAGGACAAGCAATAATTTAAGTGTGGGGCAGTTTGATAAGTGACTAATTTACGTAATAATTATATGATATTTTATATTATTTTTAATCACTTTGGTTACATTATTGGAAGAAAATGATTCATTTTGGCTATAATTGGTGTAAAATGCTTTTGTTCAATTAAATGAGATTTTTATCATTTTTTACTTGGATTTTGTGCATTTTGACAGTTTTGACACATTATCGTATTTTGGCTATAACTTGAGGCACAATGATCGAATTGAGATGATTCTTAAACCAATTTGAAGATAAGAGATAGATCTACAACTTTGGTGAAAACATCTGAATCCAGTTTAAAGGTTTTCCAAGTCAAAAAGTCGAATTACAGTAGCTAATTTTTATTGGTAGAAGCCGGATAGTGAGCAGTTAAGGGTATTCCGGTCATTTCTCAGCCTACACAGATCCAAATGAGGTGATTCTTGATGCATTAGAAAGCTAACTCAAAGGGTTACAAGTTTTATGTTTTGGTCAAGAGCTAAATTAGCTTTTATCATCAAAAAAAGTTCAGTTGAAATTGACGCAAAATCGGAGTAGAGCTGGAAATTGAACAAAAGTGCACCAAAATGTCACTGTAACAATCCGGCCGGAACTTGGTCGGATTTGTGGCCGGATTTGTGGTCAGAGAAGTCTGTTCTTTATGCGAAAAACTCAATTTCACCTCCACTAAGTCACATGTGATGCTAGACATGTGAGAAACATTCCCAACTATAAAAGGGAGGTGTAAACCTCATTTTTTGACCAATTTTCACCTTTATATAGTAAAATCTTGCAAGATTGAAGGGAGAATAGAGAGATATACGGGAGAGAACTTGGACTATAAAAATGTTGATCTTCCATTTTTCTTAGTGTAGGATAGTAGTTTAGACAGTTCATCCAATCTTGTTTATTAACTAGGCAAAGATGAAGATGGAGGATGAAGAAGGCAAGGAGATGAACTCATGTGACAAGTGTTACATTCCTTCCAAACTCTTTATTTTTTGTACTTGATTCCAAGTTTAGTTAATATACAAGTTCTGGATTTTGGGTTTAATATGTATCTTTAAAGTTTATGCCTTGGGTTTGGTTGAATTTTCTATGATTGTTAGTGTTTATTATTTGGTTATTTGATTGGTATGATTTGAGCAAGTTATTTAGCACTTTGACTCTTTAAATCATGATTAATCTGGTACCATTAATTGTGATTATCTAACGTGTTGTTTCTGCAATGAAAATTGAGATTTAACACTAGTTCAAGAAATGTTAAACATAGGTAGTACACTCACGAAAGTAGAGGTGCACCTATGTGATTTTTAGTGATTCATTTCATGTAATTTCAGTGAAGAAATGAACTTGTAGTTAATTTCATAATCATGAGAATAGGTATGGATTAGTTATGAGTATAATTGATTCACCACGAAAGTAGGATTCAAATGCATAAGAAAATTACACCATAACTAGCCTAGATGTAGTACTCAATGATCCAAATATAGCACTTGCATGAGTAGTTAGGGATACCACAATGTAAGGAGTTTTCATTTGTTATTTTGTAAAATTTCAGTAGGTTAAATTTGTTATAATTCATTGATAGTCTAAATAATAGAGAAGTTTTAGTAATACCGGTAATTGTTCACTCTTTCTCGTGGGATCGACCCGATATATACTCTAAACTACTAGTTGACCTGTATACTTGTAGTGAACGGGTGTAATTCGATTTTTTTTAACTTGTACGTATATTAAAATACCCGTCAGCCGGAACCTCCTCATCTTCCTCGGCTTCTCCTTCTTTTTCAACCAAATGCGGCATATCCTTATACTCGTCCTCATCATCGGTGACTACATCGCCATTGGATAAAAGGATCATTGCCCTTTGATTAGGACACTAGCTAGCAATGTGCCCTACCCCGTGACACCCGAAGCACCTATTGTCCCTGTTGCGAGGTCTAATGGTGGCACTTGAAGATGATTGACTTGGCTTTTCAGTTCTCTTAGCCATACGTTGCTTCAGGTTTCCTTGCTTTGGGATGTTGGAATTCGGCCTATTTGGTGTGGAGTTGGCCGTGGTCCCTTCCTCTCTCCTAAGCATGTTGGCTCGTGGAAAAGAAAGATAGTAAGTAGAGGTGGCCCGAGGATGACCCCTCCTCTTAAGTCTCCTCTCAACCTTGATAGATTTCTCAAGCATGTCGTTGAGCTCCACATAGTGGTGCATCTCGATTTGATCAGTTATTTTTGGTCTTAGGCCACTTAGAATCGAGCCATAATAGTCCACGGTCCTCCATAATATCAGCCCTGAGCATTGCTACCTCCATTTCTTTGTAGTAGTCCTCAACGCTTTTAGTCCCTTGTGACAATTTTTGAAGCTTGATCTACAAGTCACGGTGGTAGTGACTAGGGACGAAGCGTTTCTTCATCATATTCTTCAATTCAGACCATGTGGTGATAGGGTACTCACCACTCCTCCTCTTACTTGTGGTGACTTGGTCCCACCACACTATTGCGTAGTCGGTGAATTGCATCAATGCAAGCCTCATCTGCTGCTCCTCTGTGTAGTCGTTGCAATCAAATATAAGTTCGACCCTTTTATCCCACTCCAGGTAGGTGTCAGGGTCTGACTTGCCTTGGAATATAGGCAATTGCATTTTGACTCCCTTGATTGCGTCTCCACTTGTTTTGGTTCGATTTCTAGTTCTCCTTGTCCTTAAACCATACCCTTTATCCGAATTGGAGCTATCATAGTCATGGAATGAAGTTTTTTTCCCTTTTGTTCTTTCTATTGCCTTGAGAATTCTTAAGACTATCGATCCTCACATGCAAAGGTTCCAACTCTTGTTTCATCAACTTTTGCAGTCTATCAGTCATAGCATTCATCATAAATTCAATGTCAACGTTAAAAGCTCCTTTGCCATCCGACATGTTTTTAGGTAAACCTGCAAGAAAGAGTTAGTGTAATAATAATACCTTACTCTCTCCCTTATGTGTTTACTCTCACACTTGTGTTTTTTACTCAAGACGCTCTAATGAACTCACCAATTATTCTCAATCACTTTAGAAGTCACCTTTGAAGAAATGAGATTAGTTCAATAAGAGTACAACTTAACTTATCTCAAGAATGCACTAGTTGTAGACCAATTTATGGAACCAATGTGGGTTGACTCTTAAGATGAAAGATGGTAGAAATATGACTCTGTGATACCCTAAAAGAGAACTCTAAAATTTTTGGATAGAATGGACTCAAAATAGTTAGGACACAATTCTAAGTACTGGAGTAGGGACTCTGGATGTGCAATAAGTTAGTTAATTCACCTCGATTTTGAAGAGTTTGCTTAATCCGATATACCCGAATTGTCTACTCACAAGGAATTATTAAATTGCATACAGGCAAGCAACAAGACACAAATCAGAATTTTGGAAGCTTAGAAACCCTAGATTTTGTACCTGTCTTGCTGATAGTTTTAAGTTGGTTGTATTGCTACTCTTGGATGGTGATTTGTGGTTGTTTAGGATCGGTTAGGTATGGAAAGGGGGGGTTTGTTGGTTATGGTGTGGAAACAAGGAAGTTTTTGGTTGGCTAGGTGTGAACACAAATGGTAAGGTGTGAATAGGTGTGTTCGCACTCGGTCGTCTTTTCCAAATTACCCTAGTTTCCAATTTTGATATGGAAACTTGTATAAATTCAGATTTGGAAGCCCCTTTCAAACAAAATTGGAATCCTTTTTTGGTTAAGATTTAGAAACTTTCCAAATAACAAGTTCTAATTTGTCTCCAACACAAATTTGGATCAACAACATGACAATTTCGGTTCACACAAGATTTTTCCAAAATTCAACAAGATTGTTCAATAATGTAAAAACCCTAGTTCTTGCCCCTTCAAGAACTTCAAGCAATTGGTTCAAGAATTCCAAGGTATTGTGCAAGAACTTCAAGATTATAATCAAGATAGCCAAAAATATAAAGAAGAAGGTTGAGCAGCCTTTAAACAAAAAAACTTCAGCAATAAAATTCAACAAGGTACGATTTTTTTTTTCGATGAATAATAACGATGAACAGTAACAGTGAACAATAATGATTTTTTTTTTTACAACACAGAAATTAAACACACAAAGTACGACACAAACTAAGAAAGAAAAAAAAGGAAGGATATAACCTGGATTTTGTCAACTAGCTCTGATACCAGCTGATACGAACCCAACTATTGATTGGGAGGACTCGTATCCCACAAGCCCGGATTTAGACAAACGAGTCACGTTTTAGTTTGGTGCAGAATACTCAAACCCTTAAATCCCCTAACTTATGAACTAAGAACGATTCTTAACCCACAACTAGCGAACTAAAGAATTCGGTATGAAGGTAGAAGGTGCTACAAATAAATGTGATTCTTGTTTGATAAGCCAAACTTGAACTCCTAGAACAATCTAAAATATTCAAGGGTGCTTCAAGAAGCTAGAGAATAATCTCACTCAATTTGATGAATAATATTGATTGTCTTTATTGAGTAAGTCAAGCCTTTATTTATAGACTTTACAAGACAAAGTCCTAATATGAGAAGGAATGGACTTAACTACTAGAAACCCTAAACTTGACAATTGAACAACTCCAAAACCCGACGCCACTAAAACTACTCTAAATAACTCTTATGCTCAACATGAGCTTATTAAATGACTAATGAAATAACTAATAAACATGCGACTTCATTTGTCCAAAACTTGGAGATAAGTTATGAATGTTGGAACGCTTGGACCATCATGGGCGAATGCTTGGCATGACTCTACTTTATCGCGCACTACTTGCGCAAAGGTTTGAACATTCCCTCTCAAGCTCCTAACTCACTCATGTCATTGGTCCTTGAGGAGCTTGAAGTGCATCCGCCTTGGCCAAACGATCAACTGGTTGAACTCCGTGCGAGATCGCATCAATATGTCTCTTACCTTAAAAGGATATGGTAATTGTTACTAATGGAAATTTTATTATATTTGTTCAAATTTACGAAAATTTTAGTAAGCACAACTGTAGAGATATTGTTAACATGGCATAATATATTCCTCCGAAATCTTGATATTTTTCTAAATTATGATAGAAATAAAATTCACAGGGTCATTATTAAAATCACTAATGGGATCAAATAATCATGTGAAATAGAAGCAACACTAGACAACCATTTTCTAATGAAATTTTGTGAAATACTTGAATTGAATTTATACTCTATATTATGATCTTTATGTTTCTATATCATGAAATTAAATTAAAAGTGTATAAGTTTTTATCACCATCATTTATATACCACTAAAGTGAAAAATGTGTATTGTTTCTTTCTCTAAAATTGAATTACTTCTCAATTTGATACTCCTTTAAACCATCCATACTATGTTCCTTTAGATACCAATATAATATTCTTTTTCACTGGATCATAGAGAATAACTGTAAAAAGGCCAAAATCTAATTTGCTAAAATTGTGACCTTTAATAAAGGATATATCCACCAACTTCAGGTTCTTTTTATACCATAATTATACGATTAATCACTACAATGTAAATTAAACTTTTATCATATTCCACTCTAAAGTTACCATTCATTAACATTCTTAATTATAGATGTTATCATTCTTTTTTTTAACAATGGAATTCTATTCAAATGGACTTATTTATGTCATACTATGATAGGAGATTTGATAGACCTTTACTTGTTTTTATTAGTAATAAAAGAAAAGGTACAAGTAGGTGAGACATATTGCTTTACCTCAGTAATTGGTATAGTAACAGCTATTAGTTATATGCCACTAGCAAGTCTAAATTGGTCTTTGATAAATAAAGGTAAATCCATTGAAGTAATTTTAGAACTTATCTAGGAAAAAAAAAAGTAAATCTAGACAATGCAACAATAACTAAGTTAAACTTGGAAAGTCATGTCTGAAAATGATTTACCTTAATCTATTATGAGTATATTTGAATGAGATTCTAATTGAAGGACCTTTATTGAATTTGTGAAGTAAATAGAGCTATAAATAAGAACCTATTTGTATTATTATTTAAATGTTACAATTTATAAATGTAAAACTTAAAAAAAATAATGCTTTGGCCAATATCATACAAATTACGTAAAAGTTGTGATGATTTGAATTTTTTTTGACAACTTTATTTTGTGACTTAAGCAATCATGAGAGCATGACATTGAGTTGCTGACTGCCATAGGTGTTAATTGTTGCCAAAACTCACACGGATCATACATGTTGACATAGAGGAGTTTCACCTCTTATTTCACAACAAAAATTTGTGTTTCTTGGATGTTGCGGCCGCCGCCATATTTGATTTTGTGATTGAACAAAATTGCAAAACATGCCAAAAGCCCCCTATACAAATTACAATGTCAAAATTAGAATAACTAAAATGTGAAGACTCACAATAAAATGTTGAAGGGTCAATTTACACAATAAACGACTACAAAGCAAAGAAGAGAGCGCAAGCATTAGATGGTGAAGATTACTTAACTTTTTCGGCTAGAAAGGGCTTCAAAAACCCATTTATATCATAGGGATTGCCTTCATTTTTTTTTTTTGGTAATAAAAGGGACTATATATTGAACAAACTTAAGTTATAGGTACAAAACGAGGGAAGCAAATTCCCATAAGATCTGCATCTACAAGATTTCTCAAAGCATGAGGAATACTGTCATAGCATACAAAATTCACGTCTTGTTGAGCACCCAGTTTCGCCAATCTGTCAGCACACTGGTTTGCTTCTCGGTAAGCATGTCTAAGTGTGACTTTCGGCAGAGCAGAGATCAGGAACCTACAATCAGAGATAATTGAAGCATACTCATGAGTTGAGGTATCTGCAGATTTAAGCAAATGTAGAGCAGTTTTAGCATCAACTTCTAATTCAACATTTTGCAAATTTAGAGAGGAAGCTAAGGATAGTCCATCCCTTATCCCCCACAACTTAGCAAGAATATTGGTAGCGTGTCCCAGATTTCTGCTAAACCTAGCTACCCAGTGTCCTAGGTGATTTCTGATCAACTCAGCTACCCATTGCCTTCATTCTTGAAGCATCGATCCAATGAACAATCGATTCTGTTAGTCATGAGAAGAAATTTGTTTTGTTTTTTATGTGACAAAAGGCCAAACACCGGTAGAAGTACGTCGCTTCCATGCAATCGCTCCAAATTTGAGGATATGAGATGCAATTCTGAAACTTTGAATAGTACAAATGAACAGTATTTTTCTGTTAGACTTGGCCTTCGTAAGACGCCGTTGCTGTATCCTTCACTTATGTCACTGCCTTCCACATTTAGTTGGGCAAATCCAAAACGATGATTACTAATTTTCAAAATCCAAATCCATGCCCACTGGCGACTAGCATTAAATATTCTGGATCAATGACTCAATTTTCAAAATATTTGGGTGAACTCGTGGGTTTGAGACATTACATTAGTATGAAATACAAATATAATACTAAGACCTCATTTGGGGTTGCAATACTTTTGGTAAAAAAAAAAGTATTTTAGGTGCTAAAAGTACTTTTAATGCATTTGGTGAATATAATTCTATAAAAGTAGGAATAGAGTTTTTGATATTAAAAGCACTTTTATATTCAATTGTCACAATTAACAATCAAGGTTAATTAGATGTATCATCTTCTCATGCCACAATCATTGCAGTTGAACTCTTAACTGATTCTAATCAATCTAAATTCACTTCATCTTCTGCAATTATGCATTCGTCCATGAGTTCAAATGTGATTCAAGAAGAGGAAAATTGTCATAAAAAAATTGAACAAGAAGGCAGCCTGCATATAATGTTTTTTCTATCAAATGCATATATATATATTTATATTGTATTTAATTTTTCATATTTGTTGCATGCAGTGGTGATGGAAAATTAATACATGCTGATACACAATTAGATTTAGACAAGAGTTTTTTAAAAAAAAGAACAAAAGAAAATTTCTAAAAAATAGAATATTTTGAAATACTATCTACTGTATTTTCAATTAGTCTTCAAACAGATTAGATAATGACATGTTGCTTATGTCAATTGTAGTGATATTTTTTAATAAAAATAAATGAGTTGTAAGATTGTATAAATAAAACATATTACTATATTAATAATGTTATAGTTTTTTGATAGTACAAGTAATGATAAAGATGTGCTTTGCTATTTTTTTTAAATTATAAAAAAAATAAGAATAATTTGACTATTTCCCATTCAATTAATGGATTTAGAATTAATATTCTAATATTGTAAAATGTAGGGACAATTATGTCCATAAATCAAATTTCAAACTTTTGTTAATCAAATGTCCAAGAAAGGTAAGTAATTAATCAAATTCTTGAATATAATCTACTAGATTTTGAATCTATAAAATGAAAATAGTGTAAAAATGTTTCAAACAATAGGATTATGAAAGGACTTTCATAATAAAGAAATGGTAATTATTTATTTATTAAAGTTCATGTATGAATATTTAGTTCACTTCAAAACTAACCCACTTTACAAGAATATAAATTATTTTAAAAAACTCAATTTACTTTTTGAAAATTCTAGCATATCGTGTCAAATCAAGTATAAAGCATCTCATTTAAAAGGGAAACTCAAATTCATTCTTTTAGAAAATAATGAGTTAGAGCAAAAACTAACAAGTTATTCTTATAGCTATTTTGTTTCCAAGTTATTCTTCTTATAATGAGATAGTGCAAAATATAAAATGTTTTAAAAAAGAAACTAATATATTTGAACACTATTATTTTAAGATACAAATTTCTTATGCAGTAAGCGTGCATTATTAAAAATTTTTCCTATTTAATGAAATAATTGATCACAAGTCAATATATTAAAAGTGATTAATATGCTTTACATGATATATCATGTAGGATCCCTTTTATTGCTATAATCAATATGAAAAAAAAAACACACGAACCTAATTTTATTGGATGTCACTAATATTATGAAAGAGAAAGGTAGGGAAAATGGGGGAAAAAGGACTAGAAAGTAGGGTGAAATGGTTGAAAAAAGAGGATGATCGCCAATAGTGACAAAGAGTGATAGTGTTTAAAGCACTTTGCAAAAATTTTAAAAATGCCCTAAATCTATTAATAGAATTTTTAAAAATATACATTGGAAAGCATTTAAAAATATACCCAAAACACCATTCCAACTAGACTATGGGACGGCGTGGCGGTTGACGACATTAGTGGTGGAAGAAAGCTGAGCAGCAGGGGGAATAGCATCCCCGGTAGGAGCATCAACGGAAGCAGAAGCACCGCGACCAGGTTGAGGTTGGAGGTGTCCCTGGGTTCCATATCCCTGCTGCTTGTAATCCTCCAAGTCCTTGTACTGTGTGTAGGGACTAGTATTCACCGGAAGCCCTTCCAACTTCCCTCCCTTCTCTTCCTTGTCTTTCCTGTCCATTTTGCCCTCCACCTCTATTATTATCACTTATATCTGCCCAAAAAAAAAAACTGTCTCTTTTCTCGAATTGTTCCGGGCTTCAAATTGATATAGTTGATCAGTCGGTAGATTGTTCTTTGATTGATTTTGTGAACTCCAGGAATTCGTATTATATGGTTTCTCCATTTCGGTCTGCTGTTGCCACGAGTCATTGACGTGTTAGCTGTTGAGGAAAGGGAGGCTAGCATCATGTTGAGCCGCCAATTCATTTGTGGCTTTGCTTCTTGGTCCCTGCATCTGCACTAATCCCGAGCATTTGGTTTGGACATTTATTTAAAATATTTATTAGTACTGATGCTTAATTTTTAGAACTTAATTTCTTAAAGCCTTTTTATTTAATAGAGATCTACATACCACATGAAATTACAACCTAATTTGTAAGTCACTAGAGTGACATGTCCATTAGGATAGTTGCAATTAATAACTTTTTGTCAAAAAATTAAAAACCTGATTATAGTATGGAAAAACAAAAGAGATATTCAACTTAATATTTTACAATTTTTTAAAATCTAAATAATGATAAGGCCATGATATGGATTTATAAATTTGTTAAATATGACAGTGATATTGATTGGTGATAAAAATGGAAACTAAAGAAACAATTTTTTAACAAAGAAGTATGATTAGACACTCTACTGGATCAAAACATGATAAAACTGAAACAATACCAGTCAATTTCTCCCTACTATATTTAAAAGTTATTTTTCTATGAAAACATGTTTATGAAATATTCAAATAAGACTTATTCTTTGAAAACTAATGTTCATATTTTTGTTCTATATTAATTAACAAAAAGTTTGGAAACTTTTTTTCTATTTTTATTTATATCGTTTATAAGTTGTTGATATGCAGAATGAAATATTGACACATTCTCCAAATAGAACCACTTATATTTGATAACTTATTTATACCATTGATTTCATACTCCTTCAAACGCCTAATAAGATATTTCATTTCATATTCTTAAAAGAAAAACATAAGAGACCAAAATCTATTTTGTTGAAATCACAACAAAAATAATGGACACAATATCCACAAATTTCAGATTCTCTTTTGTGCTGTTATTTTTTAAACAATCATTAAAATTTAACTTGAATTTTAATTACTTCACACCATAAAGTCATTTTATAGTTACTTCAAACCATAATGTCACTATATCCTTTTTAATTTTGAAACTTTATCTTTTTTTAATTGACAACCACTTTTGTGTTGGTGGATTTCACAAAACTCAAGTTATTTTATTAATATTGAAAAAAAGTAAAATAGGGAGATAAAAAAAATTTGTGGAAGTAAATTTAAAATTTATTTGAGAAGAGCTAACAAGTTTACACAAAATATTAGCAATATATTTGATCTTGCGAAACTTATGATTGAAAGTAGATTTAACTATTTCCTATCATAGCTAAATTGAATTATAACAATATTTATTCGCTAAAGATGTCTATAGAACTTATAAGGTAAGTGTAAAGAAACTTAAAAATCTATTGAATATGGATTGCATGATGATTTGGGAACTTATCTGAGACCTTGTGTTCAAACCTTTATAGCATAAAAAATTTTAACAAATGACCAAGGGGCCTTAGACTTTTGTCTAAGACCAGAGATCAGGAAGCTTTTGATGTAATATCTATTTAAGGCATGATGGCAACAATGAAACTGAGGAAGTGGATTCAGATGTGTGGTATCTTAGAAATTATGATTCACCATAAAGGTCCGGATCACCGTTTCAAGTTGTTCTCTAGTGCAAAAAATGCATCCAACATTCACTCTACTATACTTGCATGTTTGAATCCCATTCCCATTTGTATGCTCTCAGCAATACCAGAAAGAAGAAAGTATCCATGCATACTACACAGATATACACCATTGATAGAAGAAAAGTTTCAGATTGTGGCCACAGAAAATGGTTCTGACTTCTTGTTAAAACAGATGCAGCGGAACGAAAGAACAAACAAGAACAAGCAAGAACAAATTTGGGGAAAATCAGATTTTTATTAGGATTCGAAATGTATCAGATATATTGTACAGAATGGATATAAGGTATATATATACAACCAAATAACCAAAATGGACTGGACCCAAAAAATAGGTCCAAAAACCGATACCCTAACTAAAACGGATACGGTTCAAGGCATTTCAACACTTCTCTCTCTTGAGAAGATTCAAAAAGGGAAGAAGAGTGTTTTTCGTCAGGCAATTAGGGATGTTGTTCTTTAGCATCCCTATTGAGGAAAGTGTAGGATTAACAAGTATTTTACTAAAGGAAAACATGCATGATATTTCATCGGAAGCCGAAGCTTCTGATTGCAAAATTATCGAATGTTTATCAAATGACAAAAAAGTGCCTAGGATCATCAGATGGGAGAAGCCAAGCGACGGATGCCTCAAGTGCAGCATAGACGCGAGCTTCAGCTTGAAATATGCGGTATTCGACTCCTACTGGCAACTCTTCTGTGGGTGTATGCAATGCATTTTACAGTAGGCTATTCAGAAATTCAAGGGGTGATTAGGTCGGCGTTGAATTTGCAAGGCCTCTCTGACATGAAGGATGTGCTTCAAGCTGAACTGCATGCTATTCTCTTTGGCATGGAGCAATTCAAGGACCAGCGAATTGAAAAACAGGCTATAGAAAGTTTGTGCTGGAGTGTGATAGTTTCAACATTGTCAGAATCGCAAATGGAAAGTTTTCGGATGAAAAGAGAAAGCAAACGTGGGGAATTGTACAAGAAAATTTTGTCTGTTAAAGAAAGTTTGGAAGATCAAGGCTTCTACATCAATATCAATCACATCAATCACGAAATAAATCACGTTGCTGATGCCTTAGTCTTGAAACATGTTCCTAAGACAATGTTTTGCAAGATTTATGCAGATAGAAGTCATTTTGAAAGGATTTTGAAGAAACTTGAAAGTACATTGGGCAAGAACTTCAATGAGGATTATGCTGGTTTGAAGTATTTTGTTGTCCTTCCTTCGGATCTAGAAAAAAAGAAATGAGCAAAGAATGCCAAGTGCTGAACTGGCAGTAGCTTGAAGGGTTAGAAGTTAAGATAATGGTTTGAGAAACTAATTTAAGAATCATTCTAGTCTAAGAGGTGCTTGCTTTACGTGTTCAAAGTTGGTCCATCCCCTTCATTAGAGAAAAAGAAAAACACTTGATTGTTTGAGCACTTCATTGGGTTTGCCTTGCAGTTCTCCAAGAACTAAAAAAATAGTCAACCGTATTGGTTGAGTTCATTCTAACCATCTTTTGGCTTTGAAATTTTGTTGGGTGTGACTTGAGGATATGATACAAATTAGCCAGTAGTTTCAACGGATTTTGCTGTCCATCCGTCTCCTTAGACAAGTCTAGCGAGGTTAATTATGTGAATACTAATAGTATTGAAAACTGATAAAAAAAAAGATAATTTTACTCTAAAAAAAATTTGAAATATGAACTAATAGTGCATTTTTCTCCTAAACAAACAGCAAATAAGATTTGTGCTACCAACATTTGTGATAGTCATAAATTTTATTATAAAAAAGTAAACTAGTTTGTAAAGGCGATATTTATATTAAAAATATTGGTTGCATGATGTGTTTTTTTTCATATTTACATCAACATTATGCCATAATTTTGATATCAAAAATAGTTTTATTAGTACTAATATACAAGTAAAGACTAGGGGGGAGGGATGGGTTGAGTGATACGGGAAGACGGAGTGTAAGCAAGAGGTCTCAGGTTCGAATCCTCCTGCTTACACTAAAAAAAAAAAATACAAGTAAAGACTAGTATCATGAAGATTAGGATTCTAAACGGGATTGTAAATGGGGTTGGCCCGATTGACAGGCCTAATGAATATTGGGAGGATTGTACAGTGGTCGCATGCTTCACGATATGCTTTATACTCTCTTATGATCAAAATATAAATAACATATTTGACTAGCATTTTATGTAAGACTAATGGTCTTTGGAGTATTATCATGTGACTATTTATTGTATTTTATCATATGCTTATTTTTTTCAAAATCAAACTTGTTCTTCTATTTGAATTTTATTTCAGAGTAGTCAGAAGAACCATTTCCTTTTCATTTGAAGATCCTACCAAGTTTTTAGTATAAAAAATAGCAACTAAAAATGTCTCTTACCTTGAAAAGTTGTACTCATTTTGACTAATGAAAATTTTGCTATATTTAACCATTGTAGAATTTATTGTTAGCATGACACAGTACATTCCTCTAGAATCTTGAAATTCTCCTAGATTATGATAGAAATAAAATTCACAGGGTCTTTATTAAAATCATCAATTGGATCAAATGATCATGCAAAACGAAAACAATACTAGGCAATAATTTTCTACTTTCTTTAGAAACCATTTTCTAATGAAGTTTTATGAAATATTTAAATTAGACTTATACTCTGTATTACGATCTTCTTGGTTTTGTATTATGAAACTAAACTGAAAGTCTAGAAATTTTTGTCACCATCATTTGAAGAATGTATATTATCTCTTCTTTGAAATTGAGTCACATCTCAATTGGATACTTCTTTGGTTATCCATACTATATTCCGTTAAACACCCAATGTAATATTTCTTTTAATTTGATTAAGAGAATAACTGTAAGAGGGTCAAAATCTGATTTGCTAAAATTGTGATCTCTGATAAAAGACATATTCACCAACTTCAAATTCGTTTTTATACACTAATAATATATTGTTGATCACTACAATGCAACTTATACTTTGATCACATCCCACCCTTAAGTCATCATTCACCATCGCTCTTAAATGTAAATATTATGATTCTTTTTCCTTGATAATGGGATTCTATTCAAACATACTTATTTATGTGAATTATGTTATGGTGGGGGATTTGATAGACCCTTGTTTTTACTAACAATCAAAGAAAAAGTACAAGTGGAGGAGACATTACTTTATCTCAGTGTTTGGCATAGCAACACATAGTTATACCAAATCTACTTACCAAATCTAAATAGGTTTTCGATAAATAAAGGCAAATCCATTAAAGTAATTTTAAAATTAGTCTATAAAAAAATAGTAAATTTACACAAAATAACAATACTAAATTAAACTCAAAAAACCATGTTTGAAAGTGATTTTACCTTATTCATGTAATGAGTATATTTGAATAAGAATCTAGCTTACGGACCTTTATTGAACTTGTGAAATAAATAGAGCCAAAAGTAGGAATCTATTCTAAAATATTACAATTTATTAATATTGAACAAAAAACATAAATTCTTTTGCCAACATCATACAAATTATGAAAGAATTGTGATGATTTGAATTTTTTTGACAACTTCAGAATGTAAATTGTCTATATGCAAAGTAATAATGTGTTTCTCCAAAACTAACTACACTTAAGATCTTGCATGTGCATTATAAAATTTGTTGCAGTCATAAATATTAGTCTAAAAGGTAAATTAATTAATAAAGAGGCATCATTTGTGGTAAAAACTTTTCAGTGGATTACGTGTTTCTTGCAATATTCACATCGATGTGATGATGTAGATTTGTATTAAGAATAATTTTGTTGATGCTACATAATGTGCTAGAATTTGGGAAGATAGCACAGTACTCACACGATCCATAACTCCTTCATAAGATGTAATTTTAAATCAAACTTTCAAATGTTCCCATTTTGTGATTAACTTAAAACATCCATCTAAAACCACTAATAAAATAGATACCATTAGAACAATTAATATTATTATATGTTATTGGCAACTTAAAAAATCTACTTATTTTCAGATCGAAACGAAAATTGAAGTAGCAATCACCTTTCTATTCCATTAACCATCTATCATATACCTTTAATCATCTAATATATTTTCTCATTAACGACAAGACTAGATTTAGTTCAAAATATCATACAATGAAAATTTATTTTTGTCTACTCTTTGTTTCTTATACTCATAAAAATAATCTTCCTTTCACCTAAAATGAGAAAGTAGCAAATCATCTTATAATCTTGGCAACTATCAGATAATCATCATTTAATAGGTTAAGTTAGAATATTTATTTACAACTTTGATGATGAGATATCATAATAAAATAAAAAAGTTGGAAACTAAAAACATATTAAAAGAAATAGTTAGCTTTGACTTAGAGAATTTAGTAGAAAATTTTTGCTTATGGGTTGGATATCTTTTATCAAAAGCATCATGATTTGTGTAATTAACAAAATGACTGATTTTACATTAAAAAATTTCTTTGTAAAAAATGATTTTAAGAGTGAATTTGAGTTTAAAAATTACAAATTGCTATGATTTACCAACATAAGCGAATCATAACAGTATTAAATGTTTTGAAGTTCTTGATTGTAATACATGCATAATTTGATTTGGGAGTCGAGATTTCTTCATTTGTCATTTGGTTAGACTCGAAAAATGGTGGGGACTTACTGAAATTGAATAGTGAAAAAAAATCTGAATTTTGAGAAATAGTTATATCAAGAAAGGAGATTGTTTAAACACTTTGTCAATTTAGGACTATATGGTTTTCTTAATACTCATTTTGCACCTATAATATAAACTGATATCAAAGATAAATTTATTTGTATCAACACATGACAAGATTGATGTAAAAACAAGGAGGATTGGGCATTCTCTACTGGCTCTATAAAGTTATGTTATAAAATGGTGTTGAAAGTGATTTTGTTAATGAGCAATGATATACTTTTTGACTTTCGACTTATCTGAACTAAGTGACAAGTGATATGGTTGCCAAGTTTGTTGTGACTTGGCATCCATGTGACACAAAAAAAAGAGAAGAAAATTTCTTTTGATCCCTAATCTCAACCAGCTCCTCTTTCTCATATGTTTCTTTTTTTTGTTTTTCACAATTAATAGATTAATCTTTTGAATATAGAAGGATGAAATAAAGCAAATATCACATATTTCAACAACTAAAATATATGGCCCTAAATCAGTTTCCCTTATGCCTACCCAAATTCATAACAAAGATTGATAATTATTCTTTTAAAAATAACATGTTTAATTGAGATAATTCCTTGTGTTACAAAGCATAATTTTTTGAATTATTAATGAGTATGAAAATCAACTAATTTGCTTGGGATAGTTTGTAACTTTTTTTAATGAAAATAAAAAATAAATCAAAATGACTTTGTTTTACTGGGAACAACATTGCAGTTAAGAGCGATGCACCAAGATTAATGTAGAAAATGATTGAAAAGTGAGCTATATTGGTCTTTTAAATGTATTGCAAAAGATTGGATAGTTTCATCTAAAGGATTAAATGAGAGAAAGAATCATTGTCCTTTATGAATTGATGCATATATGACAATAGAGCTAGTATAAGGAGGACTACATTTCTTAATTTATTAGTAATTAAATAAAATATTTAAAAATATATAAGGATGAATATGATAAATGGTGTGCCTATACCTTTCAAAATCTGAAACTTTTATATTAATTTATCTTGTAGAAAACTAGAAAAAATCATATTGGGACTAGAAAGAATATGAAAAACTTTTGACTAATTGTCAGTAACAACCAAAAGTTGTCTTGTTGTATTCTTCATTAAATATGCATCAATTCAAATAAATGCTTCCCCCTTATCTTAGAGTCTTGGTTGTGTTGAAGATGTCATATGCTCTAGTCTAATAGGTAATGTTGCTAGTACTAGTACAAATTGCTAGAGTGCTATATGTGTCGTGAGGATTATCATTAATAAATCTTTTTGTTAAAAAATTAAAAAATTTTGAAAATAGTATGGAATGACAAATATTATATTCAATATAATATTATGCAAATTTTTTTTTCTCAAAACTAGCTAGAAATAGGATCATGATATGGGTTCGCAAATATATAAAAATGGAAACGAAAATTAGATGGTGAAAAAAACTACAACTGGAAAAACAATTTCATCAATAAAGAAGAAACATAATTAAATATTCTACAAGATCAAAACGACCATTAAGAATGAAACGACAATAGGCATTTTGTTCAACTTTCTTCAAAAGTTATTTTCCTGTGAAGAAGTTTCAATAAAAAATTACGTAGCATTTATAGTATGGAACTTGACCTTTATCCTATTGATTTATAATACCTAATAAAAGTGTCAAATCTCTTTTTTGTCTTCATTAATAAGTTGTTAAAGTACATAATAATTATTATTGCACTCTCTCAAGTAAATCCCTTCATATTTGGTAACTCTAAGTAATCTAATTCATGCTCCTGTAAATAATATTCTATTTCACACGGTTAATAGAAAATAATAGTTAAATGACCAAAATTTGATTTGTTGAAATTATGATTCTTGCAAAGGACACATCCACCGCTTTAGGTTTTTCTTTGTAACTCTAATTTTGTTGGCAATTGCTATAATGCAATTTTAACTCTAATTACCTCAGATTCTAAAGTCACCCATTTATTATCATTTTTAACTATAACGGTTACCTTTTCTTGATTAAGAACCACTTGTTATGGTTATAGATTTGTGAAACCTAACTCTTTTTACTAATAATTAAATAAAAAGTACAATAAAAGAACTTGTTGCCTTACTTTGGTGTGATGGGTGTCAAACCTCCAAGATTAAAATTTATACTCTAAAAGAAGCTTAAATTCGAGTATAGCGGTGAGTAGGGTCGTCTTCTCAGGAATTGGATGATTTATTTCCTTCCAAAACACTAAATAAAATGGGGATTTTTGAAAACTTCAAAAATAACTAATTAACTAACTACGAAAGCAATTCATGAAAATAAACAAGAATTAATCAATAATAACACGACCCTAGCCAAAAGTGCAACTTTTCAGACACGGTCCACACAACTGATTATCAATGGAAAGATAATTCAATTACTCATTAATAGGTTGGTTATAGTTATCAACAAATTCTGACACCCCACTTTTCCTTACTTTATCGATAACCAAGGTAGGACCATTAACTATTTCCCTAACCAAGAAATAACTCTAAGTACGACCGTAGGATTTAATTTTCTGATTGCCTTAAGAACTAGAAAAGTACAATCCTAACCAACAAATACGCTATGAGAGTTTGTTTAAGTTACATCATATGTTTCCCTAATATGTGACCAATTACGCTAGTAGCCACTAATATCAACCAATCAAACAATTATGGATTTAACCGGTTAAGATGGCAATAGATTATTAGTTTAATTCGAATATCGGGCCCTTGATATTCAAACAATGAAACAATCATAAGAAACTAAATCAAAAAATGTACAAATACCACTGAATTAAAGAAACAAATAAAAATTAATTCGATCTCACGAATATTTGGAACCGCATTCTCAAGTTGTCCCTTGATTAGAAAAGAAATTAATTGTTCATCATTGAGAAAATCCCAACGTGAAAGCTCGATGAACTGCTAGAGACATTCAGCTATGAAAAAAACTCAAGAATAAGGAGGCCGTCCCTCTCTTTCAAGCCAAAAGCCACGAGACCCTTTTGTTTCCTTCTTTTTCCTTTCTCGTGTAAAGAGTCCCGTCCCAAAAGTCTTTCTCTTTGAAAGTACTAATCACTCAGGAAACTGGCCAACCAATCCCTCCTAACCAATCTCCGAGTTTTTAGCTTTCAAAATAAAATATAACTCCTAATTGGAAAAGGAAACCCTAAAGAGATAATGTCAATTGTTTCCTAAATAAATAATCTATCTAATAAGGAAAGAAATCCTCTTTAATGTTCAGCTAAATGTCTTGCTTGGAATCCTACTTGGATTAGAAAACTTCTACTTATAGGAAAATTTTGAGCCTTCGGGACTTGACAGCAATTTTTGACTGCAGCCACGTCAAACTGGTAAAGAGTTTTCTGAAAAATTGTCCCAATTAACCATGTTTTGCTCACTTTTCTACAATTAGCACCATTAACCAAATTTAAGTAGAATCTATCAATTAATACACCATTTGGCTAAAATCAAGGGGAAAACAATCATAAATTTAATAACAAAAATGTAACCTATCATGGTGACATAAGATGGCGAAAAAATATGGTGAAGATGCAATTCTATCTAACAAAAGAAACATGATCTGTAAAAATATCTTATACTAATCAAATGATTTGCAGATTACTATTTATTACTTATTTCTTCTTTTCTTATACTTTGAATGCGTGTTAAACAATTATGGTAATAAATAGTAATCTACAAGTTTTTTTTAATGTTGCTGGTGATTCTACTTTAGTAGATGGAGTTGCAAACTAAGCATCACAAGGATGAGAATAAAATGAGATAAAGGGGGTGAGGTTGAAGAAAAGAAGAGAATTTTTGGTTGTTGAGCACGTTCATTTTAATAATTACTTTTCTATGCCCTTTGTATTTTTATGAACTATACTATTACAAAAAAGTTGTTCAAATAATCTCAAGACGTACAAGATTGACTTGATACCAACTGTTTAAATGAATAACATGCATGAACACTGAGTCGCTTGCACAATTTCTACGCGATGCACGAGATTGTCACATGACCTAGTATCATAGATGAAATTGCTAATGCTAATACATGTCATAGGGTCACATGTGAATTGGGACGATACAATTGGCAATTCCACCTGTCAACAAATTAAGTCATTTGAAAATATTATGGAATGATGAATAATATATTCAACATGATACCATGCACTTTTTCACAAAATTAAGCAGAAATAAGGTCATGACATGGATTCACAAATTTGTTAAAATTGGCACTAAAATTGGATCGTAATGAAAATGAAGCTGGAGAAACAATTTTATTAAGAAAGAAAAAGCATTATTTAAGATTTTATTGGAGTAAAACAATCATGAAAAATTGAAACAACCATAGATAAGGATGGCAATAGGGACGGGTGCCCGCGAGCACCCGCACCGTGGGGGTAGAAATGGGGCGGGGCCAAAATATTTCCCCTCGTCTTAAAACGGGGCGGGGGTGGGGAAACATACACCCGCCCCATCCCCCACCCCATCCCCCGCATACAATAATATATATATAATACAATCCTAAATTTCCTAAAGTTGTACCCTTACTTACAAGTACAACGCTAGTCAGTGTCCCCACCCCCGCCCCATCCCCCACCCCATCCCCCGCATACAATAATATATATATATATAATACAATCCTAAATTTCCTAAAGTTGTACCCTTACTTACAAGTACAACGCTAGTCAGTGTCAACGGCCGCCACAACAATTGAAGAAATTTCTTGGACTATTGTTGATTAGTTTCTAACGCCCCCCCCCACAAAAAGACTAAATTATCCAATTCCAACCTGTTTTGCTCCTAACCCTTTTTTATTTTGATCGGTTCCCTTCTTCCGCATTGAATGTAACTTGACTTGTTATGCTTTATTTCCATCTTGACAGCTTTTTAATCTTATTTAAGATTGTTTACAATTGTATTATTGTAAATAAACTGTAAGGATCGAAGACAACCTAAGAGGGGGGTGAATTAGGCTTTCAAAGAACTGCTAAGATATAGTCCACTTTTTTCACAGATTACCTTTCTTTTCTCAAATACCTCCCAATGAACGAGATAGCACAAGAGCACAGATATTCGTGAGATGAAGAGAAGAATAGTTTATGTAGAAAAGCAGTAAATGAAAGTAAAGAAACAAACCAGGCTTCAAACACAACTGAGGTTTGAACACCACCTTTATATACCAAGTTACTTCAAGTTGAACAAACTTGCAACCAATCTTTTGTGTACAAGGAAGGGATCACTTCCTTCTTGCCCCAAACCACACTTGGTCAAGCAAGGAAGTTTTACAAACACTCGCAAACCCTCACTATGCTACACTATTGAAGAAGCTGTGTCACACTTGAAAAACTACACGAAGATTGCACAAACAAAGAGTACAAATGTTCCTTTTGAGTATTCTAGCACTTGAATCACTCACAATCTGATGTAGTCTTGTTGTACAAAGTTGTCTTGAAGTGGTTGACTTTGTTCTATTTATAAGAGACCAGCGAATTCTTCAATTAATGCTGTCAACGAGTAGAAGGCAACTGAAGAGTCAACTAGCCGTTGGTGCTGTCGGACGTCCGATACTTGGTATTTATGCGTCCAAGGGTAGGATGCATTCTTGGACTTTCTTTTTCAATTCCTTCGGACGGCCGATGCATCCTGAGTGATTCGTCCGAAGAGCAGCAATACTTGTCGGACGTCCGATACACAGTTGTTGAGCGTCCGATCCTGATCAGTAAACAAGTAACTCCTGGCTTGTCTTCTTCGGACGTCCGAGTCTGAGTTCTTTATTCGTCCGAAGATACTCAAAGAATGTCGGACGTCCGATACTCTCCTTTTGTGCGTCCGACATCATCCTCAGCAGACTTCATTCTTTTTGATCTTCTTTTTCTACTTTAAATCCACAGACCTGTTTGGTTCATTTCTGAAAAGGATCTCTACAAAAGGTATTAGAAACATCCAATTATTTTGTAATCATCAAAAGATATGAGTTGAGATAAACAATCTTCCCCTTTTTGATGATGACAAAACAATTGGATAGAGTAAAATATAATAGCTCCCCCTAACGAAGTGCATGAGTAGTATACAGGAAAGAAACGCAATCCACATCATCAGTGCTGATCCAACTTAACTCCCCCTGAGACTGACTCCCCCTAATTAGTTACTCTATACCATCAGTGTTAAACCAAATCCAATTCCAATTCTCCCCCTTTTTGTCATCACAAGATTTCGAAGCAGTTTTGGTACCAGCAATGCATCTCATTAGAAACAATATCATTTACAATGTACATCATAGTTTAGAATCAATCATTGAGCAGATATCAATCAGAAACATTCATTCAACCAGCAGATTGCACAAACACATAACCAATTATATCACCCAAGAAAAAACATTCATAACAAAATACTTAGTTATAACATTCATAAGCAGTAAAGAAAATATCCAGTTGTACAGACCATGTGTCCAGCACTTAATACAAAAGTGCAATGCAAAAGATAAACTATAGTCCTAGATAAAGGTGCAATGACTTAGTAGTGCCTAGATGGTGATTTTAGATGATCCAGGCATTCTCCTTGCCAGACGATACTGTGCAGGATCCTCTTCTTCCTCAGTTTCTTCATCACCATCTTCATCTGATTCCTCAGTTGCTGGAGCCTTGCCTTTATCCTTGGGTTGAGAACTAGAAGCTCGTGTAGTCTCAGCACCAGTAGTTGGTCCTGTGGGCTCAGTTCTTGGCTCATTTACATTGCTCTCAGGTATTGGAGGGACAAGAAGGTTTCTTTTTTCAATGAAGGAGGATTTTTGGTCAGAGGTCATGGTCATCATGAGACCTTCTTCAACAAGCAAGACATGCTGCTTGAGGTCTTCAAGCAAGGAAATGACTTCAGAATTGGATGCAAAGGATCTACTAGCAAACTTCCTAGGATGAATGGTGAAAGGAGAGACAAGGTCTGACTGATCACGAGGAGTCCTAGGAGTGACAGGGGTTTCATGAAGATTCTTCCTTCTAGACTCAGCAACAGTTTCCTTATAGCACCAATGGCCTTCAAAAAATTTTAAGTTCTTTCGTTCAAAATAAGCTTTTGAGAAGACGGATGAAGCACTGTCTTTGGGAGATTTTCCAGAGAAAGGAATTTCAAAATGGGCAAAGATAGGGTTCAGAAATCTGCCATAAGAGAGCTTCCTACGGCTGTCAGTGCTAATTTTGAGCAAAAACTTGCACATTACAAATCCAAAGTCAATGCGATTTTTTCAACAAAGCAGTAGAACAGATAGAGTTCCATTTTGTTTGCATCTGTTCTGTGGCCATCAGTTGGCACTAACAGATTTGAAATGATGGTGAAGATGATCAAGTTCTGAGGACTAAGATCATCCAGTCTTGCCTCAGCAGGAGTATTGAATGTGGTTTAAAAATAGGTCATGAGTTTAGCATTGTAAAAATGATGATAGGCAGAAGGAAATTCCTCATACGAAAAGAAATTGGCAATTTTTCCTTTGAAACCAGTTTCAATACTAGTTTTCAGAATAGAATTCACAATGTCAGGAGTTAACATGATGTCTACAGAGTTGACCCTAGAGATGAGTTCAGTGTGTGATCTACCCTTTCTAAGATTAGCAAAGAATTGATAAAGCATGTCAGGATAAAAAACATTAGGAATGGTCAGAAGATGAGTCCATTTCTGGAATTCAAATAGTTTGATGACAGGTTCAAGATCAAGCTTACGAAATTCAAAGGGAATGATGAGCCTTTGGGTGATGAACCCTTTTTGAGAGACTAGCTCAAATCTATCTCTGGCTTCATCATCGATGAACTTTGGTAGAGGAACAGGTTCAGGTTCAGGCTGAGATACTGGATTCTTCCCAGAACGTGTCCTTTTTTAGGTTTGGGTGACAGATGCACCAACATTTTGAGTCTCAGTCCTTGTCCTTGGAGACTTCCTGATGGAGGGTTCAGGTGTTGGCTGACTCTCAGTAGTGTTTTCTTCATTCTGCTGATCAGCAGAGGGATCAGCAGATTGTTTTTCCTTGGATTGGGGAGTTCTCTTCCCCTTTGCAGTCCTTTTTCTTTTACTAGAAGACCTTATGACAGTTTCATCACCTTGGGTAGCCTGCTCTGGTTCCTCATTTCCACCAGCAATGTTCCCTTCAGAGATCTGCCCTTCCGTTTGTTCATCAGATGATTCAGCAGTTTGAGTAACCAATTTTCTTCGAGCAGTCTGCTTCACTTTGCCACCATGGGTCACTTTCTTCTTTTTAGGTGTCACAGGAGGTGGATCAACAATTTCAATGTCTTCATCCCTAAGCCTAAAAGACCGTCCGGCACTAGTAGATCCTCCCCTAATTCTAACCATGATGCAATGTGGATATGATTTTTGATACAGAACGTTGTGTATAGAAGAAAAAACAGTAAAAGCCAACAAGAGTGCACTAAAATGCCGCAAAGAGAAGGTTATATGAAGTTAGGGTTCCGTGAGTAAATTGGGAATTTTGGGGTAGTTGAGTGTTAGGAGTGCTTTTTATGAGTGGTTAATGAGCAGGAGGGGTGTAATAGAGTTGGTTGAGTCAATTTCTCGGAACTTGGTTTGAGGAGGGAGGAATTTGAATTTCAAATTTTAGAGAAACTGAAAGGTCGCGTCCGAGACTTATGGAGGAAAATGAATTGAGAAGAATGGGTAACTGCCTTATAGGACACATTTTTTGAGTGTCGGACGTCCGAACGAAGTGATGCGTCCGACACAACCGTCCGAACCAGGGTTTTTCTGGAACTTGGATGAAGAACACTGTCGGACGTCCGTTCCAATTTATCGGACGTCCGACTAGAAATAAGACTTAGAGCATTTTTTCTGAAACACCCAATTTTGTCCTCAAGGACACAAATTGATCTAACGGAAGAGCTTTTGTGAGGATATCAGCGATCTGTTCTTTAGAACAAACAAACTCAACACGGATTACCCCCTTTGAAACAAGATTGCGAATGAAATGATGCTTTATATCAATGTGCTTAGTCCTAGAGTGTTGAATGGGATTTTTTGTTAGATTGATTGCACTAGTGTTGTCACAGTACATGGGTACACATTCATATACTAAACCGAAATCATTCAATGTGTTTTTCATCCATAGCAATTGAGCACAGCAAGCACCAGCAGCAACATATTCAGCTTCAGTAGTGGACAGTGAGATAGCATTTTGTTTTTTACTAAACCAAGAGACCAAGCAATTTCCAAGAAAGTTACATATGCCAGTAGTACTTTTTCTATCTATTTTACAGCCACCAAAGTCAGCATCAGAGAATCCACACAAAGGAAGTTCATGACATTTTGGATACCACAAGCCATAATTTAAGGTTCCTTTAAGATATCTTAAGATTCTTTTTACCGCATTCAAGTGTGATTCCTTTGGACAGGATTGAAAACGAGCACATAAACACACAGCAAACATGATGTCAGGCCTACTAGCAATTAAATAAAGTAAACTTCCAATCATACATCTGTACTTCTTCTCCTCAACTTTTGTACCTTCTTCATCCTTGTCAAGTTTGGTAGATGTGCACATAGGTGTCCCAACAGGCTTTGAATCCTCCATTCCGAATCTTTTCAGCAACTCCTTGGTGTATTTTGTTTGATTTATAAATGTTCCATCTTGGGTTTGAATCACTTGGAGTCCAAGGAAGAAGTTCAGTTCTCCCATCATGCTCATTTCAAATTCTTTTTGCATGATGATGGAAAAGTCCTTGCACAATTTTTCATTAGTAGCACCAAATATGATATCATCCACATATATTTGCACAATCAAAAGATCTCGTGAGCTTTGTTTTGTAAAAAGTGTAGTGTCTACAATGCCTCTTTTAAAACCATTTTCAATCAAAAATCCACTCAGACGTTCATACCATGCTCTAGGAGCTTGCTTTAATCCATATAAAGCTTTTGATAGTTTAAACACGTGATCTGGATAAGATTCATTTTCAAAACCAGGAGGTTGGTCAACATAGACTTCTTGATCTATAAATCCATTTAAGAAGGCACTCTTAACATCCATTTGAAATAATTTGAAATTCTTGAAACATGCAAATGCTAAAAACATTCTTATGGATTCCAGCCTGGCTACTGGTGCAAAAGACTCATCAAAGTCTATTCCCTCTTCTTGAGTGTATCCCTTAGCCACCAGTCTAGCCTTATTTCTAACAATCTCCCCTTTATCATTCATTTTGTTTCTAAAAACCCATTTAGTGCCAATGATAGGATGGCCTTGTGGTCTGGCAACCAGGGTCCAAACTTTGTTTCTTTCAAATTGGATTAACTCTTCTTCCATAGCTAAAATCCAGTGCTCATCATTCAATGCATCAGCAACATTTTTGGGTTCAATATGTGATACAAAAGCAAGATTGTCTACCAGGTGACTAGAGGAACGAGTCCTGACCTTTTCAGAAGGATCACCAATTATAAGTTCCCTGGGATGATTATGAGCAAATTTCCAGGCTCTTGGAAGATCATTATTAGTAGTGGTATCTCTATTATTTACTTCTTCAGCTGGACTGACCTGAGCATCAGTATCCTTTGAGTCAGTTTCTGGTGAGGCAGAGTCATGATCATTGATTGCTAGCTTCTTCAGTTCTTCTTGAACACCTGTGTCATCATCTTCACCACAACTCATAGAGATGTCACCATTAGATTCATCAAAAGTAATGTGTATAGCCTCCTCTATAATCAATGTTCTACGATTATAAACTCTGAAACCTTTTTTGTTTTCACAATATCCCAAGAAAATTCCCTCATCAGATTTCTTGTCAAACTTTCCAAGATGTTCCTTGATATTCAAAATGAAACATTTACAACCAAATACTTTGAAATAACCGACAACAGGCTTTTTGTCATTCATGAGCTCATAGGAAGTTTTGTTCAAAATTGGTCTTAGAAGAACTCTATTCATGGTATAACAGGCTGTGTTTATGGTTTCAGCCCAAAAATATTTTGGTAAATTGCATTCACTAAACATGGTTCTAGCAGCCTCTTGGAGAGTTCTATTTTTTCTTTCTACAACTCCATTTTGTTGAGGGACTCTAGCAATAGAGAATTCATAAGTAATACCATTATGATCACAAAATTCTGAAAAACCACAGAACTTGAATTCTGTCCCATTATCACTTCTAATTCTGACAATTTTCAAGCCAAGCAGATTTTGTACTTTAGCAAATAATGAGGTAAAATTCTTAAAGGCATCATCTTTATGAGCAAGGAATATCACCCAAGTATATCTGGAATAGTCATCAACAATCACAAAACAGTATCTCTTACCACCAAGGCTTGCAGTCTGTGTAGGACCAAACAGATCAAGGTGCAGAAGTTCAAGTGGTTTTGAAGTAGAAACACATTTCTTAGGTTTAAAAGAAACCTTGACTTGTTTTTCAAATTGGCAAGCATCACAAATTCTGTCTTTTTCAAATCTAATTTTTGGAAGACCTCTAACAAGCTCCTTTTTAGAAATTTCTTTCAGCAAATCCATATTGAAGTGACACAACCTTCTATGCCACAACCATGAGTCCTCATTTGCTACTTTGAGACATTTGAGATATGAGGAATCAATTTTTTCAAGGAAAACTACATAGACATCATTAACTCTTTTCCCTTTGAAAATAATGTTGAACTTTGAGTCAAATATGAGACATTCAAACTTTTTGAACAATACAAACAGATTCCTGTCACACAATTGGCTAACACTTAACAGATTGTAGCTCAAATTGTCAACAAGAAGAACATTTTGGATAAAAGTTTGATCATTCTTACCAACATCGCCAATACCAACAGTCTTGGCTTTGTTATCATCTCCAAACGTTACCTTTCCACTTACTTTTTGCTTGAGTTTAATGAATTGTGATGCATCACCAGTCATATGTCTTGAGCATCCACTATCAATGAACCATTTTGATTTTTTAGCAGTGTTATCCTGGTTTACCTACACACAAACCCACAAGATAATACTTGGTACCCTTTATATATTGGGTCCTTGAGAGTTAGTCTTATGTTTAACTACCCACATGCATCTCATGCCATTCCTCATATTTTTCTTAACATGACAGTTGCTATTCATGTGACCAGATTGACAGCAAAAGTTGCATACTAACATTGGATTAATCAAATGAACAGGTTTAATGAATCTGACTTGCCTTCTTCTGTGGATAGCAAACTCATTTGTATTATGGTTCAGTCTTATTTGATGAGTATAAGGCACAGTGTTATTCTTTTGAAGATGGTTCTGTTTCAAATGATGTAACAATTGACATAAGTCATCAATCCTTTTTCTTAAGCTGCATTGCTCACTCCTGAGTATGTCACAGTAATTTTTCTTTTTGTAAAGTCCAGCAAGCACATCAGACTCAGTCCTTTTCAGGTTGTCATTTTCATACTTAAGACATTTGTTTTGTCAAAAAAGATTTGCATTGTCTTGTATTAGAAAGCTAATTTTCTGCTTCAGTTCCTTGTTTTTAACATAGGATTCTTTCAATCTGTTATGCATTTTTTCTAGAAAAGAATTAACATCATCATCAGATTCACTATCACTATCGGTTTGAGAGTTGCATTGTGTTACCTCTTCATCTCCAATAGCCATGAAAGCCACTTGAGCAGATTCCTCTTCTTCTTCAACTTCGCCTTCTGAGTTGCAATCATTCCAGGTAATTTGAAAATTGTTGAACTTTGGTTTTCGTTCAATCTTGTTTTCATTCTTTTTCTTCATTGGACACTCATTTGCATAATGCCCAGATTGGCCACATTCAAAACATTTGTCGTTTTGCTTCTTGTTGAACTCTAGTTTCCCTCTATTTCTGAAGTCATTAGTCTGATTCTGGAAGGAATTGTTGGATCCGCCTTTCCTGAATCTTCTCTTATTGAGAAATTTTTTGAATCCTCTTGTGATGAGTGCAATATCACTGTCATCACCTTCCAAGTCATTTTCATCCAGTGAGGCTGTTTCATCTTCATCTTGTGAGGCTTTCAGAGCAATACTCTTCCTTCCTTTTGTATCTTCTTCTTCCTGCATCTTAGATTTAAGTTTCAGTTCATAAGAGGTTAGAGAGTTAATCAGAGATTCAATGGATAAAGAATTTAGATCCTTGGCTTCCTCTATGGCAGTCACTTTGCTTTCCCAATCCTTTGATAGAGCATTCAGAATTTTTCTGTTCTTTTCACCTAGAGAATACTCCTTCTCAAGTACCTCTAAATCCTTGATCAGATCATTAAATCTACAATACATTTTGTCGATATTTTCATGAGGCTCCATCTTAAAAGATTCATACTTGGTGACCAGAATGGACTTTTTCTGTTCTCTTACGTTGTCACTACCCTCATGAATTTCTCTTAGCTTATCCCACATTTCTTTGGCAGATTTGCACCCTTTTACTCTAATTGACTCATTTGAGTCTAAGGCACTATAAAGAACATTCATGGCTTTAGCATTCAATGTGAGATTGGTTATATCTTGAGCATTCATCTCAGCTCTCGTTTTTGGCCGCAACAACCCTGTTTCTGCATCAAGAAAGTTAGCATCATGCGGTCCTTCATTCACAATAAATCACAGCTCAATATCAATGGATTGCAAGAAGATAATCATTCTTTCTTTCCAACTAACATAATTGGAACCAGTAAACATGGGAGGCCTAGTAACAGATTGCCCTTCAACAAACATAGCATGACTGGTTGTCATCTTTACTCCAAGCCGCTTGAGCTTAATCTCTAGGAGACCAAGCTCTGATACCAATTGTAAGGATCGAAGACAACCTAAGAGGGGGGGTGAATTAGACTTTCAAAGAACTGCTAAGATATAGTCCACTTTTTTCACAGATTACCTTTCTTTTCTCAAATACCTCCCAATGAACGAGATAGCACAAGAGCACAGATATTCGTGAGATGAAGAGAAGAATAGTTTATGTAGAAAAGCAGTAAATGAAAGTAAAGAAACAAACCAGGTTTCAAACATAACTGAGGTTTGAACACCACCTTTATATACCAAGTTACTTCAAGTTGAACAAACTTGCAACCAATCTTTTGTGTACAAGGAAGGGATCACTTCCTTCTTGCCCCAAACCACACTTGGTCAAGCAAGGAAGTTTTACAAACACTCGCAAACCCTCACTATGCTACACTATTGAAGAAGCTGTGTCACACTTGAAAAACTACACGAAGATTGCACAAACAAAGAGTACAAATGTTCCTTTTGAGTATTCTAGCACTTGAATCACTCACAATCTGATGTAGTCTTGTTGTACAAAGTTGTCTTGAAGTGGTTGACTTTGTTCTATTTATAAGAGACCAGAGAATTCTTCAATTAATGCTGTCAACGGGTAGAAGGCAACTGAAGAGTCAACTAGCCGTTGGTGCTGTCGGACGTCCGATACTTGGTATTTATGCGTCCGAGGGTAGGATGCATTCTTGGACTTTCTTCTTCAATTCCTTCGGACGGCCGATGCATCCTGAGTGATTCGTCCGAAGAGCAGCAATACTTGTCGGACGTCCGATACACAGTTGTTGAGCGTCCGATCCTGATCAGTAAACAAGTAACTCCTGGCTTGTCTTCTTCGGACGTCCGAGTCTGAGTTCTTTATTCGTCCGAAGATACTCAAAGAATGTCGGACGTCCGATACTCTCCTTTTGTGCGTCCGACATCATCCTCAGCAGACTTCATTCTTTTTTATCTTCTTTTTCTACTTTAAATCCACAGACCTGTTTGGTTCATTTCTGAAAAGGATCTCTACAAAAGGTATTAGAAACATCCAATTGTTTTGTAATCATCAAAAGATATGAGTTGAGATAAACATAAACATTTATGATAAGTTGATTTCTTATCTCCCGCGAGGGAAACGGGGCAGGGGGTAGGGGCAAGGGGCGGGGGATGGGGCGGGGGACGGGGAGAGTTATTTGACAACGGGCTCCATTTTTCTACGTTCTGCTAAAACCATTTTTTTTATGAAGAAGTCTCCATGAAATATTTAGTTAAAACTTATCTCTAAACCCTTATCTTCATGTTTTTAAATTATGATGCTTGATTAACCGTTCTTTTTTACCATTATTTATAAGTTACTAAAGTGCATGTGAATCAGACTGCATTCTCTAATAGAACAACTTCTCATTTGGTAATTCTTCTAAATCATTTATGATATAGTCCTTCAAATGCTTGACATCATATTTTTCATACTCTGATCACAAAAAATACTATTAGAGTGCCAAAATATGTTATGCTGGAATTGTCACTCTTGCAAAGGACACATCCACCAACTTTGGGTTCTCTTTTGCACCCTTGTTTTTACTAGTAATCACTATGCATACCTTGAATTTCAATCATTTACCACCTTAAAATCACCTTATTATTTTCGACTCTAAACACTACCCTTTTTAATTAAGAATCACTTGTTATGGTCAAGGATTTGCCTAGCTCTTTACCTATTATACTAACAATCAAAGAAATGGAACAAGAGAGATACTTGTTACTTTACCTCACTAAAGTAGTATGGTAAAAAAATGTGATTTCCAGATGATATTTTGTCTAGAAGCAAAAAAAAAAAAAAAAAAAAATGATCCATACAAAATTTTTATGGTAATAAATATGACTTACAAATTACTATCGAGAGAGGAGCTAAATCTGCATCTTGGAGGCATTGGTAACTTAGACCGTTAGCATTAAAATTTGTACAAAGTGTGGATTTAAAACGGAGAAGCATGGAATTAGCCCCTCCCTACTATTTACTACTTTTTTTCTCTTTTCTTATTTTTTTGATGCACATTAAGAAATTTTCTTACGGTAATAAATAACAATATACAAAAATTCTTATAGTAATAATTGACAATCTATAAAATTTCTTAAGCTGTCAGCGGTTCAACTTTAATGAAATAAGATGATGGTGAAAAAAATGTAATTTTATGTTTAGTTTGTCTTGAAGAAGCAATATTCTCAAACATTCATGGAAAAACTTCTTATTATATCTTTCTTCTTTTCTTATTCTTTGAATATGCATTGAAAAAATTACTTATGATAATAAATAATAATATTTATAATTATTACAATTAACTATCTTCTCGTTCTTAGGCAGTCCTTATTGAAGAGAATTAACAGGTCAATGGGTACTTGGGGTTTACCCATTTTTGCATCTTTCTCTCCTTCAATCAATTTTACTTGTAATTTTTCTCTATTCAAATAACATTTATTTCTTTTAATAAGTTTGAATTTTTCTTCTTATCCATATATACTAACTTTGCTTCATGTGAATTCAACTTTTACATTGGTAAATTTATTAATTTTAATAGAAAGTAATAAATCATTCATGTAAAAATAGATTGTTGCATTTTTTTTCTTGAACTAAAAATAAACATTAATAGATGTATAATCATATTCATAGGAAAAATTTAATTACTATCTCAAAGAATACCTATTATATCTTTTTTTATGCATTATACTACTTAATGAATATAATCACATTAATAATTTTCTAATGTAAATATGAATAATATGTAAAAATTGTTGATGAATTATTTATACATTACATTAATTCATAAATAATCACAATAAAATTTATTTGATTAAATACTAGTTTATTGGTGGAATATCATGTAGTCTATTTATAGTATTCAATTATTATGAAGTTCACTGCTATGAAAAATTATTTTGGAGATGCCAACACTAGTGACAAGAGTGAAAATAGATTGAGAGAACTATACAATATTTGTGCACTCTATACTGGTGACAAGATTATATATTAAGAGTACTATATGGTTTTTGCACGCTTCACAAGAGTGTGATAGGAGTTGGCATGGAAGTGGTTTTTGTAATGACAACACATGTCACAATTGTTGATTTACTAGCAAAGAAAAAAATAGAAGAAACCTGAAAATAAAATGAAGAAGAAAATGATTTGTAATGCAATGAAATGACCATGTATTTTCCCACGAAATTCACGAAAATGATATCATGAAATACATTAATGATACTTGACCTAATTATAGTTTCTAATATAACAAGTCATTATGAAAGGGATGTTTGGTAATGAATAAATATTTGGGTGGATTGAAATCAACTTTCATATGGATAAATTGTGGGAAATTTGAAAGTAAGCAATTGGAAGAATGGATTTTTATAAAGATGGTTTAACTTTTAAGTAAATTGATTTAAGAGTGCCTCACAAATTTTAAAAATATTTTGTTGGTAGAAAAATTATGAATCTATCCTGATATACACGTATTACCATTCGTATGTGCACATATATCATGGGTGCACGCTCGAGAATACCTATATGTACATGATTGAGATATGTATATTTGGATGTACACCTTTATTTATAGGAGCATAAATTTGGATTAGTTAAAGTGCACGATTCCATTTAACAGAATGCACATTGTTACGAGGGTAATTTAATAAATTTAGTAATAAATTTAATAATCGTTTTAATTCATGAATAGTAACCCTATGCTTTGCTCATAAATTCTAAATCTAAAAACCTTATGTTTGGATGTAAGTATTTTTCAAAAACTAGTTTTTCAAATATAATAAAAATTTTTAAAAAGTACTCTAAAAACTAATCCAAATGACTCTAAATCATTTTAATTCATTTTACAAATTCCACAAATCTTACACCCTGCTCATAAATTCTAAATCTTCCCAATTGTTTTCAATCGTATGCCTCTTTCCAATATGTTGGTATTTGACATCTCTTGTTTATGTTTTCTGTGGCAAATATGCACAGGCTGCAAACTGTTTCCCATAAATGTACATGTCTTTCACTGTTAAAAAAAAGTGTGTACAATTTCCATCGTTGCTTTTGAAAAGTGTGTACAGCCTCTATAACAGCATGTACACTTTCATCTCGTTACCATATATATTGAAGTTGATATTTGACAAAAAAAAAAAAAAAAAAAAAATCTCGTTGCGGAAAACGGCCCCGGAATCAAACTTCTGCTACCTTTTTATCTATCGCCGGCCCTCACCAAAAACTTCCCTTCTTTCTTAAACAGCACTGTTTCCGATTCTGAGTAGAACTCAAAACCCCATCAAAGTATTAAGCCCCAGCCACGCTTCGCGCGCCACCATCTTCTTCTGCTTTGCATCGAATTCCTCATTTTTTTTATATAGTATTCTCCAATTCAGAAATTTCACCCTCGAAAACAATGGAAACTACAAATATGGAGGAAACAGACCAAGGAATTGATGAGTTTCTTCCAGAAGAGACTGGTCAGTTTTTGCGGCATATCCCAGAAGAAGTCATTTCGAAAGTTCTGTCAGGACTGCCCATCAAATCTCTCTGTCGATTCAAATGCGTTTGTAAGTCATGGAAGTCTTTAATTTCCGATCCGAAATTTAGTCTGATTACTTCTAGGGGTAGAGAACGAGCAATTTTCTGGGATGAAAGAACCCCATCTTTTTATTCTTTAGACCGTGATCTTGTTCTGGAAAAGCTTCCCAGCCCACTGGAAAAAATCCCTGATTGTGCAAATCAAGAGTGCCTATTTCTTGGTTCCTGTGATGGGCTGTTGTTGTTCAGAGTTTCTGACACAGTATTGTTGTGGAATCCATCGACCCGATGCTGTAGGAGACTGTTTAACCTTAATCTCATGGCTAAAGATTACGTTGTAGAAGCTTCAGGGCTTTGTTTTGATGAATCAATTCGGGAATATGTGGTAATCTTAGCACTCTTTGGCGGGAGGAGGGGGGACAGGAGGATTGTTCGCTCAGCTAGTTTGAGTACTAAAATTCACAAACGGATTTGTTTTCCTTATGAAATTTGTTATTTAGCTAACTCAGGCATTACTGTCAATGGAAACCTGCACTGGATAATTCAAGAAAGGAAAGGGGATCCTCAATTGATAATTTATTTTGATGCAAAGGCTAGTAGATTTAGCAAGTTGCCAATGCCCAAGTACAATGTTGGAGATTCTACACATATATTTGGGTTAGGGGTTCTGGATGGATGTCTAAGTATGTCACGATTTGGAAATATCTGGAATCAAGAACATGCTAATGAGATTTTAATCATGAGAGAATATGGTGTGGAGGAGTCATGGACTACTTTGTGTTGCTTACCTTTCAAAGTTGTTGGTGGATTGGGCTGGTTGGGCTGGTTGCCACCACTGTTCTATACCAAGAAGAACAAGGAAGTTTTGGTGACAAATGGTGTCCATGTTTCTGTGTTTGATTTGAGAGACAAGTCACTGAGGGATATTCATTTGCCAAAACTTCCAAATTTCTATCAGTGTCATATGTATCTGGAAAGTCTACAAAAGGTCCATCCATTGAATCCTGATGAGAGCATGGGAAAGGAAAAGGAAAAACTGGTGATACGCAAAGATTAGGTACTTGCTTTTGATTATGACGCCTTATCTGGTTTATTTTCCTAAGAAGTTATACAATTGAATTTTAATGGCAAACTACTGATTTGCTTTTTAATTTGGACCATCTGGCTCTTGTTTGTCTGTGCATTTTACTTGAAAAGGTGCATTTAAGATCTGTTCATTTTCTCAGCATTGTGTGAAACAGGATTCAGAGCACTCCAAAACTTTTAGTTGAGCTTCAATTTAGTGCAGCATTGCATGAAACAGAATTGGTTTCAAGTAAGGAAAACAGAGAATCATAGTGCAGGATTCAGCAGTATAGAATTAGAGGATTTAGGAAAATGGTACGCAATGATGTCAATGGAGTTTTCTTTCTTGTGAGATTCTTGTCACAGGGTGTTCTTATATCAATTTGTCCTTGAAGAGATAAGTTGCATAGAATGAATGAGATGCTAATTGTTGAATTTTGATAGTTCTCTGACCCGATCCAGTCTCACACTTGAAGCATAGACCAATTTATTTTATCACCTTCAGAATTTCGACAGTGCCAAAGAGCATTTAGGTGGAGGATTTAAGCTGCAAAAGGCTTTTTGTCTTAGTTTGTTATACTGCCAAACCGACAGGATGTATACTCCATCTTTTGGCCATCAGAAAGTTACTGCCAACCCTAAATAGGGTATGTATAATGAAAAATTAAGTTAATATCAAAATACAGCTCTCTAGGATTGTCTAGTCTGCTTGATTTATATTCAATCAGATGCATGGAAATTGGGAACACAGGACTAGTATGCCAGACTAAAGCAATTTAAACTGTAACGTGCATAGGGTACACTTAGTTTCTATAATTCCAAAATTGAGCATTTACAACAATTTCATCCAATACAAGCTATTAAGAGCAAAACCACACCAATGATAGTTGACTTTTGATATTTATGTTTTGTTACTGTACCTATTTTAGGAACTTTCCCTGTATGTCATAGTTCTGGATATCCTATTTATTTTGTCTGGTGGTCCAAAGTTATGTAATTCATGCGGTGACACAAGAACAAGATCTTCTAATAATTTATCTAACAGCCAAATCCTGATACTGTTTTAATGTAGCAAGTACTTTACAGCAAGAAATGGTGTCTATTCCGGACCAACTAGCCTTCTGATAGAGGCAATTCATCATTTTTGCTGCTTGTGTATGTTGTTTCTTTTGTAGATTTAGCACTAATCATCCTATTGGCTATCGAGTGCTGATTATCATTTGAGATTGCAGAAGCCCATTTGTGAGGACTGATGATGGTTTACATGCTATCATTCAACTTAATTTCAATGAGGGCTCACTAATGTACATTTAATCTCAAATTGATGCAGTGGTCAAGTGCAAACCCCCTGAATGCTTATGATACTTCAAACTGAATTACTGGACTTCAGAGGGTCAAAATTTTATCACCTGGGGTTGGTTTTTGTCATTACTAAATAACCTTCTTCATTTTTACAGAACATATATGACTGTACCTACACCTTAGGCTTTTTTTTTTTTGTGAATGTAGGGGAGAAAAATTTAATGTCTTGGGATGGTTGGTGGGATTGCAAAATTGGGACTTTGTAAACTGTTTTAGGACTTAGGGAGTATATGAAGTCAGGGGACCAATCTGGTAGCTAAACATTGTGCTTGGTGACAACTTCTAGAGATACAATGAACCTCCAAATGGAAACATCAATTTATCACATTGTTTATAAACTTGGGTCGCATTCTGCAGCCCCCATAGATATATACTTTAAATATAAGGTTCTCGAGGATGCCACAAATATTTATGATAGCAACTTCTGTTTTTCAAAAATGTACTTTTGACGCAGCACAAAACTTGGTAGGCACACCAGCATTGTGGAAAAGCTTAGTTATTGAATGTCACCGAACTTATAATAGCAACTTGGAATAGGATGGCAGAATATGCTTAAGAAGGTGAAAACTGATTGGTAATTCTAGGAATCACTCCTAGGAATCTTTAGGCCTCACACCTAAAGTTGGGATGTATCACACAGCCCTAAGGCAGACACTAAGTCTGCTGGAAAATTTTATTAATGACCAAAAAACTGACTTCTCTTTGTGGCGAAGTGGTTATTTATAGACCTTAGAACAAAACTCATTCCAATCCTATTTAGGACTCCTAACTAGAATAGAATTCTAGTAGAAAGCTAGAAGGCTAAGCTTTCTTATTCCTTATAACAACTAAAATACTAATTACCAAAAAGTAACTACTAAACAGAAAATTACCATAAACATAAAATTCCTGCAGCTAATTCAAATTACTAAAATACTCCTGCCGGCAAAAATCAGAAAATAAACTCCATAGAATTCAAACCAACTCCCAAGTTGGTTCCTTGTCATCAAAAGCATGCCAAATCAATGTTTGGGCATTCGACACATCCTTCCCACGTCTCCTATAAACCTTAGTGGATTTTTGCCACCTATCTCTATCATCTCTCCCCGGCTTGAGAAGACTCGACCCCGGCGAGTTAATGGCCTGATACCTCTCATAGAAATCTGGATCCAACTTCTGAAATTCAGATTCGGTTATCCGTGTACAATCTGTGCATGGTCGTCCCCTCCAATGAACAAGAAACTTTTGGTAACCACCCCTCTAGTGGACACAATTTGGTGGTCAAAAACATCTTCAATTGCTTCACGTAAGCGTGTAGGAGGTGGAAGAGCAGCCTTAGAAGTCCCACTTGCTGAATCATCTAAATGCCCCTCATAAGCAGTCAAATCTTCAATATTGAACACATTGCTAATCCCCATATCATCGGGTAACTCAAGAACACAAGCATTTGAGCTGATTTTCTTGAGAACCTTGAAAGGACCTGCACTTCTTGAATGTAGCTTCTTGTAGACACCCTTAGGATACCTCTCTGGCCGAATACGAACCATAACTTCATCCCCTTCTTCAAATTCTGCAAATTTCTTCTTCAAATCTGCATGTGCTTTGTACCTTTCATTGCTGGTAGCAATCCGGCGTCGAACTTCATCATATATATCCAAAATATGCTTAGAAAAAGCCTCAGCTTCAGCGCTTGGATGAGCACTAACTGGTAATGGAAGCAAATCAATTGATTTGCGAGGATTATTTCCCGTTACAGCCTCAAAAGGACTATAACCAGTCGATCGATTCATTGAACTATTGTAAGCAAATTCTGCCATTGGTAGAATTTGATCCCAATTGGAAACATGATCACCAACCAAACACCGAAGTAGATCACCAAGGCTGCGGTTAACAACTTCTGTCTGACCATCCGCTTGTGGGTGGAAAGAAGAAGAAAACTTGAGTTTAGTGTGCAACATCTTCCCCAAGGTCCGCCAAAGGTAACTCATAAACTTCACATCCCTGTCTGAAACTATAGTCATGGGCAGTCCATGAAGTCTAACTATCTCTTTGATGAAAATCTTAGCGATATGGACACCATCCGAAGTCTTAGCACATGGGAGAAAGTGAGCCATTTTCGAAAATCTGTCCACAACTACCAGTATAGAATCATAACCTCACAATGTTCTTGGTAGTCCAAGGACAAAATCCATGCTCAAATCTTGCCACGGTCCATGTGGAATGGGTAGTAGCATGTAAAGACCAGTGTTTCTCTTTCGCCTCTTGGCCAATTGACAAATTCGGCATCTAGCAACAGTCTTGCCAACATCCCGTCTTATACTCGGCCAATAGAAGCGATCTTGCACCATGGCAATTGTCTTGTCACGCCCAAAGTGTCCAGCAGCACCTCCACCATGTAATTCCCAAATTAACTCCTCCCTCAATGAAGTATTAGGAACACAAAGTAGAGTCCCCTTGAAAAGGTAGCTATCATGGATGAAAAAACCAGCATATTCTGCTTGTTTACCAGCCATTAAATCCTCATATATGACTTTGAAATCTCTACAACGAGGATGATCTTGCTTAAGTGAATCAAAACCGTATTTCTGCTTTGCCTCATTCAGCTTTTCACTAAAATAAGCTATAGGATGAGCTTCTTGACTTAGAACTCCACCAATCCCGACATGAGAAGCATCACATGCGATCTCAAACACCTTTGAAAAATCTGGCAGCCTAAGCACTGGAGCTTCGGTCATTCGCTTCTTCAATTCTTCAAAAGCCTTAGCTGTAGTTTTTGTCCATTGAAACTGTCCCTGCTTCATGCAATCAGTGATGGGAGCCATAATAGAGCTAAACCTCTGTATAAATCGTCTATAGAATGAAGCTAGCCCATGGAAACTGCGAACCTCCTTCAAATTAGTAGGAACTGGCCAATCTACTATGGCCTTCACCTTTTCCGGATCAGCAGCTATCCCTTCATTTGAAACAACAAAACCCAAAAATACAACACTAGGAGCCATGAAAGTACACTTCTTCAAGTTGATATAGAACTTTTCTTGACGAAGAACTCTCATTACTTGTTGAAGATGGTTAATGTGCTCCTCGTTGTTCTTGCTGTAAATTAAGATATCATCGAAGTAGACAACCAAAAAGCGGCCAATAAAGGGCTAAAATATCTGCGTTATGAATCTCATAAAGGTACTGGGAGCATTAGAGAGGCCAAACGGTATCACTAGCCACTCATAGAGTCCATCCTTCGTCTTAAAGGCTGTTTTCCACTCATCACCCGGACGAATTCTGATTTGATAGTACCCCTTTCGCAAGTCAATTTTAGTGTAGATAGTTGAACCAGCGATCATATCAATCATATCATCAAGTCTAGGTATGGGAAACCTATACTTGATTGTTATCTTGTTGATTGCACGGCTATCTACACACATTCTCCAGGTTCCGTCTTTCTTTGGAGTCAATAAAGCCGGCACTACACAAGGACTTAAGCTGATTTGAATATGTCCTTTGTCCAACAGCTCATCCACTTGTCTCTTCAGTTCAGCAGACTCACTCGGGTTCATGCAACAGGCAGGCAAGTTAGGAAGTTGAGAGCCTGGTATGAAATCTATTGCATGCTGGATATCACGCATAGGTGGTAGTCCATGCGGCAAATCTTCAGGAGCTACATCAGAAAAATCGGACAGCAATTTGAGAATTTCTGGAGGCACTTCAGAGTTGACAATTGCTGAAATTTTCACCTCTTTGAAGACTAATACCATAATAACTCCTTGCTCCTTGCTCTCCCTTTCAAATTGCTTCTTGCTCAAAATCTGAAAAGGCTTCTTCCTTGTCTCGATCACTTCATTAACTCTTGAATTCTCTTGTTTGGTTGGTTTCTTCTCGTGAAACTTCTTCATAGTTTCAGCACTCATGGGCTTAAAAACAATCTGCTGGTCATTAAACTTGAATGAGCAAGTGTTCGACTTTCCATTATGATACACATCTCGGTCATATAGCCAAGGTCAACCAAGAAGCATGTGGGAAACAGTCATTGAAATAACGTCACACCATATAGTATCGTTGTAAGGTCCATGTTTAATGGACACCAAGCAACGTCTCGTTACTGGTATAGAGCTACTGTTGATCCAAGCAACCTTGTAAGGTTCAGGATGTTGCTCTGTAGGCAAGTTTAACCATTGTACGGTAGACTCTGAAGCCACGTTCATGCTGCTGCCACCATCAATAATTAGCTTTCTAGTGTCTTGTCCACAGCAAACTAAGGTTTGAAAGATTGAAGTTCTTCGCTAGTCTTCCTTTTGTGACTTTGGTGCACTAAGGATACGCCTCACAACCGAGAGATAAGACGTGTATTCTTCTTCCTCTTCCAAATCATCAACATTAAGTTGTGCTATCTCAGTCAAATAATCAGCACCTTCATTTTCCTTCACCTCTAGATTTTCCTGATCTCCGACATCGGCGCCAATGTGCAAGTTTCTCTTGTTTGGGCACTCCCATGCCATGTGTCCCTTCAAACCACACTTGAAACATCCATCTTTGTTCTTGTTTCTTTCATCGATTGTGGAAGCCTTAGTTTTTGTCTCTGCAGTCTGCAGGCTTGGAAGTTGCTTGAGTTGCTGCTGATTTATATGACTTGCCATTTGCAGCAAATCTTTTAGGAATTACCCCCCCCCCCACCTTGAGTGTTGAACCTCTTAAGTAGTGGCTGCTGCAGGCTCTTTTCAAGTCTAAGAGCTGCTTGGAATGCATTATCAACTGTGTAGATGTCACGTCCCATCAACTCTTTGCGAATTTCAGGTCTCAAACCCAACTTAAATCTGGATAAAGCTTGTGCTGAACCTTCGGTGCCTCCGCAGCGAATTTTCAGCTCTTCAAACTTATTCATATATTCAGCAACTGTCATTTCTCCTTGCCTTAAGCTATTCATATCATCAAAAAGATCAGCTTCATAATGTAGAGGCACGTACTTTCTCTTCAAACGCAGCTTCATCTCTTCCCATGTCAAGTCTAGTTGTCCAGCAAGTCGAAGGTCATGCTCAACTCTTGTGCACCACACTTGGGCTTGTCCAACAAGTTTCATGATAGCAAACTTAACTTTTCTCTCATCAGTCATATTATACCAATCAAAATAGCATTCCAAAGTAGCGAGCCAATCATAAAATACTTAGGATCAATTCTTCCATCGAAATCAGGGATATCTACTCTTACCTTTTTTGTGATGTCTCCTGCGAAATCATAAGAGTCTTGTCTTCCTTGCCTTGATGATTGAACAATCTCATCAGCCATGTCAAAAAGCGAAGCTTGTGGCCTTCCAAAAGATTGATTTAATCTATTTTCACTCCTACCAGATTGATTCCCAATTGTGTGTTCAGGCTGTTTGAGATGCTCTAGTTCCTTTCCATTGTTTTTGACCCCAGATCCAGACTCACCGTTGCCTCTAGATTCAGGAATTTGCTGTTGCTCAGTATTAAAAATTTTGTCTTCTAACACAGCAAACCTCTCTAAGAGAAGATTAATGATGTTATCCCGTTCCTTGTCTGTGTATCGACCCCTAAAATTTAACCCACTTCTTGTCGTCATGGGAAAGCCTTGCTCTGATACCAAAACTGACACAACACAAAACTTGGTAGGCACACCAGCTTTGTGGAAAAGCTTAGATATTGAATGTCACCGAACTTATAATAGCAACTTGGAATAGGATGGCAGAATATGCTTAAGAAGGTGAAAACTGATTGGTAATTCTAAGAATCACTCCTAGGAATCTTTAGGCCTCACACCTAAAGTTGGGATGTATCACACAGCCCTAAGGAAGACGCTAAGTCTGCAGGAAAATTTTATTAATGACCAAAAAACTGACACCTTTTTGTGGAGAAGTGGTTATTTATAGACCTTAGAACAAAGCTCATTCCAATCCTAATTAGGACTCCTAACTAGAATAGAATTCTAGTAGAAAGCTAGAAGGCTAAACTTTTTTATTCCCTATAACAACTAAAATACTAATTACCAAAAAATAACTACTAAACAGAAAATTACCATAAACATAAAATTCCTGCAGCTAATTCAAATTTCTAAAATACGCCTGCCGGCGAAAATCAGAAGATAAACTCCATAGAATTCAAACCAACTCCCAAGTTGGTTCTTTGTCATCAAAAGCATGCCAAATCAATGCTTGGGCATTCGACACATCCTTCCCATGCCTCCTATAAACCTTAGTGGATTTTTGCCATCTATCTCTATCAACTTTTCTACTTTGGAGGTAAAATAATTGATTTAGTTTCCTTGTTCTTCAAATTATTTCTTGCCAATTGATAGTGTTGTAAAATTGAGAAATAATATGCACCCCCTCTTTTTTTAGTTCAAAGAATGCTACTGGGGTCAAAGAATGCTGTTACTTTTTTGTCGAAACCCATTTTGTTTTCTCCATTGTTTTAATCTTTTTGGCTTTTTAAGACTTTCTTCTTTAGTTAGGATTTTGTGCTTTTGCATGTAGGTTTTGCTGATATAATTTGCTGTGCTTGTTTCTTTTGTCATTATTTGGTTGGTAGTAACTATGGAAATTTCAAAAAATACTTCTGTATTATGTAAATGTCAGATAGCGTGGCGCCGATTAACCGAACAATGTATGATTGTGCTCTTGCAGGCAGTACAGGCTGGTGCTTTGATGTAATTTTTCTAACTGAAAACAGTTTAAGCAACTCTTGGATGTCAAAAATATAAGGGAAAGGTATAGTTATTCATAACTTTGCAGGTTCTTCCTACCCTTTTTCAAATTAAACTAATAGATTGATACATGTTCAATTTGTATATAAAATATCAGCCTTCAAGTTTTTTAATCCATATATACAAACTCTAGTTCAATTACAATGAGCAGAGCAGTTTTATGTTGCTTCAAATTAGTGGAAGTGATTTTGTAAAATACAATTGTTTGGAAAAAACTATTTTACATTTGTTTGAAATTCTGGAAGTTGGGGGACCTTTTCTCTTGTTGATACACTTGTGTTCTTTATCTTTTTTTTCCCCTTTTACTGATCTTTTGGAGACCCTTAAGCAGGTGTACTTTTGTACATGAAAAATTCATAATAAATGTGTATTATATTTCTTGGTCATGTACATTGATGTCCATGAATGTGTCAATATGATTACAATAATTGCAAAAAATTAATTGCTTAGGTGAAGATTGCTTTAATTAATGAGTTGTTATGATTTACTCAAAGAGAATGTGGAGAATGAGTTATTTATTGGATAGAAGTGGATGAAAGGGGAAAGGGTATTATGTTACTCAGAGGTGGATGAGGAAACGATGATAATGTGTGACCTTATGGTTCATAATACATTTTCAATTTGGAAAATATTTCTGGGTTCTCTATGGTTAAATTTTCATTGGTGATTAGGCTAGGCAGAAAAAGGGAAACTTGATAAAGGATTTGAGAAGATTGGTAAAGCAAGGGCTTTCATTTATGAACAAGAGCTGCTTTTAAATCTGGTCGATTGGGAAAAGGCAGGAAGTTGAAGAGATGAACTTTAGCTTTTGGCTATTGGAACTTTATTAGCTTCCAAATGCTTGCTTCTAAAATGCAGTAGGTAACTAGGTAGGTAGGTAGGTACTACCTTTCTCTTCCTATGTGTCTCTTAGGATACTGGTATTATTGTCTGAATTTTTCAATAGTTATTTATGTTTTCACCTGCTGGTGATGTAATAACTTGGATTTTCCTAAAATGTTTTGAGCAGGTCTGAACTCTGTAGTTATTCATCATATATTCTGGACTTTGTTAGAGCCTGTGAGACTCGGAAACATAGAGCCTGGGAAACATAGCCTTTTTTTTTATTTCAGATATTTGGTTGTTGGCAAAGTATTTTTTGTGCATCGCTGTCATGAACTATATGGTGGAGTGGGCTTTCTTTTGTTGATCAAGAAGCTTGCCTACAATAGTTGTTGGTGCTGTTTTAAATGTATGTTCTGGAACAAAGAATGCTGTAAATGTATTTCCTGGAATTTAGAAAAGTTCTTGATTTAACGCTTATGACATCCCTTGCACTTCAAGAAGAATTAAATTTGCAATTACCATCAAAGTTTTCCTGCTATTTCGCTTTTTGACCGCCTTAGTTTCTTAGTTTATTTCGAATTCTGATCATGAAATCAATAAGCAGGGTGAGTGATAGATTATTGATAGTTTAGAGTATTTTTTTGGAGCATTTTTGAGATTTCCAAGAACTTATCAAATTCATATGAAAGGGGCAATTTTTAAACTATTTTAGTATGCGATGGGCAATTCTTAAACTATTTTTTTGAGCGGTTTATGCCTCCGAGTACTATACATATCTTGATAGGCCTTCTGTTTTCGTTGTTTCTTTTGTAGATTTGGTTGCATATTCAGAACATGTAACCATCTCAGATTTTTCTGAGAGAATGTAGATTTGAAACCAGTGATGATTCAGGTTTAATTCCGATGGAGGCTGGCTAATGGACATTTCATAATAAATTATTGAAGTGGTGAAAAAAGTGACGAGAATATCGAATTTTGGTCTCACACAAATTCAAAAAAGTAAACGAAATAAATAAGAATGCACACAGTAAGCAAATCAATCTAATAAACATAAATTTCAATACTCTATATTTCACCATTTAATTTTAAAATAAAAATTTCTAATTTGCTTTTTATCTTTTTAATGATTTTTTTTATCTCATATATATTACATAACAAAAAAATTACAGTGATTATTCTAAATAATATTTCAAATAATCTCCTATCTAAATATACTCAATATTAATTTGTGTTTTAGTCAAAAGTTACTATATTGTAACTTTGTACCAACTCAAAGTTCTAGCATGTTGGCTAAAATTTATTTCAATAAAGTACTACTAAAAAAATACAATTAGAAATTTAGTATGCATAAATAACCTAATAGTAATTAGAAAGACCACAGCAAGTAAATTTTTTATAAAAAACTAAAAACCCAAAATTAGTTTGGAGAGGACAATGCAACGTCCAACAAAACCAACTTGAAATAAAGGCATGATATGGATTCACATCATTTTTGTAAGTAATGGTAGCGAAATTGGATGGTAAAAAAAAGTGAAGGTGGAGAAACAATTCTATTAGGAAGTAAGAAGCATGATTACATATTTCACTAAAATTGCTTCTTATCATTCGTTTCTTTTCTTCATTTTTTATTTATACACTTTGCTTGTCAAGAAGATGGAATGAAACGAAATTAAAAAAAAAATAATAATAAACACTGGCAAGATTTATTTTTTTTTATGGTGGAGATTACAAAATAATGATTAATTTAGGATGCATATGCTGTGGCTAAGGTTAAGGTAGGATGAGTATATTGCTAATGATCTCTAGATGAGCATTAGCCTCATGCAATAAACTTACCATTTAAGGACTTGCTACCTCATTTGTCTAAGAGGCCTTAATATGGTAGTTAAAGTTAAGACTCTATGATTTGGAAGTCTTGGGTTCCAATTCTTCTTATTCCTCTTCACTTTTTAAATCACATCTCTTCTCAGCTAATTCTTTTTTTTTTTTTTTGAAAATCAAATTTTACAAGCTTTTTTTTTAATAACAAAACATATTTCATTAATGGATTGCTAGAAATCGTCCAGCACGATTGGTATACATCACTGCCCTAATGGCAGATAAAATATGCATTAAAATTGTAGATCTATAATTTAATAGATACAAAAAACCTGAGAAATTAAGAACAGATCTAAAAAGTACCATAAATTTTAAAATCATCTACTCAGAATAAATCGATGTAGCCTACTCTGTGCATGTTACAATCGTCAGATCTGCTGATCAACAGTTGTAAACTCTAATAAAGATGATGAGATCTGTCAAAATAGATTCAAATCTAAAATAAATTCAGATCTGACAATCAGATTTGAAGTAAATTCAAATTTAAACAATAAAACAAGGAAAAATAACACAAAATCTCACTAGGAACTTCTAGAAAAATAGAAATTCTCACTAGAAATCTTCGGAGAAACAGAGATCTCCAACTAAAAAAAAATTAAAGGAGACTTTATTAGGAAAATAACAAAAACAAAACCTATGGGAGGAAGACCAGGGAGACCATGGTGGTCTTCCTCTCAAAGAAGAAGGGATTCAGAGAAAAGGAGTAGTAAAGAGAAATTGAAGAAAAAAAAAAAAGAAGTTATTCAAATTGTACAAGCTAGCATGACAAATATGTGCGATAATCCAAACTGATTTGTTGAGATAACCTTGGTCTAGTGGGCAAGACTGATACCCCAAGACCAGAGATCTAGGGCGCTCTCTCTCTCTATTTCTCAAATTTCATCCCTCCCCACATCTTGTGATGATGCATTATCCAATTTGGGTGATGATTCTGCCTTTGTTTCTTTAGGTTATCTTTCGTACATTTTACACATTAAATTTAATCATTGCATTGCAACTTGAGCTTAGGTTTTATATACCTCACACCCTAGAGCCACTAACCTCATGTCATCGTTGTCAACTCTAAATGTTATTAAGCCGTCTCTTATAGTGGGAGTTTGGGGACCCCTATCAGTTTTGGGTGGTGAAATTGCCAGAACAAATATTTTCTTGTCAGAGCAATTTTGTATCAAGTACCTAACTTAGCCTTCAATGGTAAAAATTAATCCAAAAATTAATAGTATCCCAACCTTTTAACAAAACTCTCTCTCTCTCTCTCTCTTTGTTACTTCGCCGGAATTCTTACTTGCTTCCCGGCATGATGGGCCGTAGCCTGTAATTTAAAGACAAGAACAACATGCCAAACCTTGACAAGCAAAACTTTTGCAGACTAGAACCCAAGCAAATTCTAAACAAAAGGACGGATCCTCAAAGTGATATGAACGTGAATCATGTCTAAGCAATCTTCAAGTTCTGATTAAAATAAAATTCAACACCGATTTGCTTGGAGTTATTCATGAACAAATTGATCCAAAAGAACGTATTAACAGTTGAAGCCGAGCTTTAAACTCTCTTAGTTTGAGATCCCTCTTACAAACCACCAGAATTAAACCAGCAGTGATGCAACAGTACATCAAAAATATTATCTTTTCCATTATGGATCATAAACTACAAAACTGACAGCAATTGGATAAATTCTCAAAGGTAGAAGTCTCATGTTCTTCTTGCCATTCAAGAACCAACATGCATACTCGAATGTGTTAAAAACCAAATATTTTCAAGCATTTTGGTATTGCTTATAGTTTGTGTCACACCACAAATCCAGATTCCTAAATTGGGTTTGCAACGTGGCACGCCGTACCTGTGACATCTCACTCCCACGAATACACGATATTATGATGATAACTTATAAAAATTTAAAACTTACAATTACTTAAGTAATACATACATTTCACTAAATACATCTACAAAAATACTTTACTCTATCTTCCTAGAATTTAAACATATGTCTATTTACCTTTCTCACTTGTCTTCTAAACATACACGATCTATCTTTCTTGATTTGTAAGAAAAAAAATAAAGAGACATTGTTTGAGTGATGTACGCCCCATAGATAGTACTTATTCCTTTGTTGGATCATGTAACTATATACATACTATATACATTTACAAATTCGGTCACACCATACCACATGCATACATCAAATAAAAACATTTGGATCATTTCATATAGGGATAATTGCATAAACCTCCCTTGAGGTTTGGAAAATAGCATTAACCTCCCCTATCACGAATTTAGGGCCTATAGTTGGCATAAGATAGGATAAATTTACTTCTATATCCTAAGAGTTTAAGGTTGTTAGTAAACAAATTTGGGGCAAAAAAAATTAGGGCAGTAAACAAGTCTAATATAACTAATTAAACAAAATTAACGGTTATTTTTTGTTTTATTAGGCACTGTAAATGCACTTATAAAATGGTGTCATTTTGATGCTCCAACATGGTGCCATTTTGTAATGGACAATACTTGAGAGAACAATGCAAATCATATATTTTCTACATAGAAGAGAAGTAGAAGCAATAAAATGTAGGAGAAATAAACATCTAGGTAAGACTTCATAAAAGAATAAGTTTTAGTGGTTTTGGTTGAGTTTATTTTTCTTATGCATTCATGAAACAAAAGGAGAAAGAAAGTAGAAATCAAGGCAAAATCTGAAAATTTTTCTATTAAAAATCTGTGACAATCAAAAGATGATAGGTAAGTAATCCTTTATCATCTCAACTTAATACACAAAGTTGAGGTGTTAGTTATAGTATGATGAAATTGCTATGTCGATCATGAGAGAACATAGCTGTGTATGAAATATAGTAAATAGTGTGAAATCGATATACTATAAAGTATGACAACAAGAAATTCTCTTAAACTGATCAAAGGTGAATATTCTTGTTTGATTAACAATCTCTTTATGTGTTTTAGAACCTCATATTTCTGAACATACGTTTGTTGTTTCTTTCAGATTTTACTACTACCGTTGTTCGCTTTGCACATGTATCATCTGAGTTTCACTAATTGTTTTCATCTCATAATGTTTTTCATTCTTTTACTAATACTACCGAGGTAAAAAGGGTATAAATGGAACAAAATTATTATCTCACTTCCCAAAAGACATTTTTAATGGCACTTTCTCTAACATGGGCTGAAGTTGCTATCAAAATCTTAAGTTCAGGGGAGATTAGTGCTATTTTCCAAACCTTAGGAAAGGTGATAGCAATTGTCAGAAACCTCAGGGGAGGTTTTTGCAATTATCCCTTTCATATATTACATAAATATATTTCATTGAAAATGAGCGGTGTGACAGCCCCACCTCCCCAGCGCCCCTTGCCGACGTGGGTTGCCTACTCCCGCGTCCACGTCCCCGACCCCTACGTGTCCCTTCCATGAAGTCTAATCGATCTAAGTGAACGTAAGTATATAATAAATAACGATACATGGGAGGAAGGAACCAAAACCTTTCCCAATAAAGCATATATATACATTCCAAAACAAAGCCAAAACAAGTCACATATTAACAGTCAGTCAAAAAATAATTTAAAAATCCTATTTACTCATAAAAATCATTTAGAAAATGAGAAAATTTACGGGGTCTCACAAGCGGTATATACATAAGTGGCCTTCATCCGATGTGGCACTTAGACCCATAGGTTCTAGAGGTGACCTTCGCCGAATGTGGCATGGAAAACATATAACATAACATAATTGTATTCATTGAATATATTTTCAAATCATAGAAAATACCAATCATGTCATCTCATTTCATAAACATAACTCATAAATAAGTACATGTACTATCTGGTTTCTAAATACTTAGTGTAGAGTTTAACCCCTTCTAGAAGGGCAGCAGATCAAGCATTTTTCTTGATTTTCACTTGATCTACTCATACATGAGTCAATCAACGGGGCACAATGGCTACCATAACTATTCATAACCTATCAATTATTTTCCCTAATCTTCACTTGATCGTCATACATGATAGGACTATAACACCTATTGTTTATTTCATGACTATTTAGAACTTTTCGTAATATAAAATCATTTTACATGTCACATGCATATTTTTTTTCATTTCATGAAAACTATTCATAACCTATCAATCATTTTCTTTGATCTTCACTTGATCGTCATACATGATAGGACTATAAACCCTATTGTTTATTTCATGACTATTTAGAACTTTTCGTAATATAAAATCATTTTACATGTCACATGCATATTTTTTTCATTTCATGAAAATATGCCACTCGTATCCTAAAACATAGCATAGCAAAATATTTTAAACAAGCACACATGATCCATTTTACATGTATTAATATAAAGCATTTAATTGAGAAAATTTATATTTAACATTTCATAAAACACAGAGAAGTAAACACCATCTACCTCAAACTGCTTAATTGAAGAGATCCTTAACGTGCCTTTGAACTCACCTCCAACTCTAAATAAAAGTTAAAGAATCCGATCCCAAAGCCCCAAAACTTGGTACATCTTCATTTTTTTTTAAAATCTTGGTTTATTTACCATTTTTTTACGCTTAGCAAGTGTCATTATTGATATTAAATCAATTTTTTTTCGTAAATACATGCTTATTATTACTAGTCACCCGTTAATTAAAAAATATGACTGTCAATTTGTGTCCCCACTAAATAATATTTCTAGCTCCGCTACTAGTTTTCTCGTGATACTCATATTATTGCTATATGTAAATTAGTATAAAAATAGTTTTGCTGATAGAAGTGCACATGATAATTTGTTTGTTTGGATTGTTAGTTTCTGTAGAAAATTTTTTACATATTCTGTGAATATATTTCTCAATCACTTTTTTATCTCACATACATTAAATCGCTACAGTACATTTTTCTACAACTCCTAAAAATAGCAATCGAAACAGCAAGATTTTGGAGGAATGTATTGTGCTAGACTAACAGTAAACTCTATTGTTGTGTCTATTGAATTTTTTCATAATTTGGACGTGATAGGATAGAAGTCCCACAAGCTACGATGAGTACCATCTTCAAGGCAAGGTATATCTTCAATAGCTATTCTTTTTTACATTAAAATCCTGCTAGATCAGTGAATGTAAAAGGCCTACTCTTTTTGGTTGCTCTAATGCATAGTACATATGGAGGAACCAGTTTGGTTTTGAAAATACAAGCACATATTCAGAAGCAATGCATGAAAGACTGTCAAATAATGATACTCTAAGGAACATCAATCTTGCATAAAAGACTAACAAATTATATGTTATTGAGATTTTAATCGTGAGAGAGTATATATTATGAAGGTGTCGTGCATATAGGTACTCCTGAATTGTTGCTAAAGTAATTAGTTCATTCCTAATCCATCTGGATAAGATTATATTATCTCAAAATGTAGCATGTTATATACATATACATATATATATATATGTTAAATTTACATCGTCAACTTTATGAGATAGTATTTCTATATTTTTCATTTTCTTCGACCAATTTTCTTTTTGAAAATATTATTTAAGTTTGGAGTACCATATCTAACATTCTTCATGCTATTTTTTCTTTTTATGGTTTTTAGATTACTTATAACTCCAACTCTAAGACACTGTCATTTTTTATCCAAGTTATTGTACACTCATAATATTATTATGCTTAATAATTATACTATGATATTTCCATCTACAAAGCAATACTGTTAAGTAAGAAAAGTGGATTTGCACATCAAAGGGTGGGAATAATAATAGAGTTTATATCAAGTGCTTAATCTGCATCATTAATCTATGGAAGGTCATTTGTATAAAGGAATTGGCTTATTGGATTTGTGTCATTCCATGTTATTTGTTATATTGCGCCACCCACTTAATCGTTCTCCACCACCCTCCCAGCCAACTCATTTACCAACCATACCAGTGTCATGCTCAAATTGAAAGTAAATGACAAACAAGTTGTGAGAGTTCAGTTATTGGGTTAACTTTGTACATGTGAAAGTAGATGAACAAACACTTTATGTTTTTTTTTGGACTTGGTAACCTGAATTTTTTTTGCCAAAGGGAAGTAATTCTTTGCGTAGAAGTTGTATGCATGCTTATTATTGTTATTATTTCTTATTACATGAGAAAAAAATCGATAATGTTGCAATCACTGATGTTGATCCAAGATTATGGGAAGGCTTCAAGTCGAATCTTTAGACTGATAGTTGGGGACAAAAAATATATGGGAAGAGATGGGAGGATAGAAAATAAAAAGTTCATTAGTATTGCAATAAAGTTGCTTCATATGAAGTAAGACGCAATGTTTTTGAACTTGAATAGATGTATGTTGTTTGAACATGAGCTATATGCATTCTTTTGGGTGTAGTGTTTATTAACAACGGGGTGCAAATAATCCTATATATCTAATTGTTCTTCACTACAGTGGTTTATTGTCATTAGTTTAAACTTCATTTGGGAGAGATAGTTGGTTTTCTGTCTTTTTTTTCTCTATTCTTTTTCTTTAATTTTAAGTACACTCCAACACAAAACACAACAAAAAGTTCTTTTTCCCCAAAGTATTTTTTTAATAGGGAGAATGACAATAAGTAAGAAAGTTTGACATGTAACATAACTAATGATGAAGTGTAATGTAGATAAAAGTTTTAGTTGGGAGTGTGGTAATTTAATGACCATTACAAGTTGAATTTCCTCTTTGTAATGGAGAATTTTATCTTTGTAACTATTGATACAATTAATTGAAAAACAACAAACATAATTATAAGATGAAGGGTATTAGGATATGGCAAAAATTGAGACAATATTTTATTTGTCTTCAAAAGTATCAAAACTAATTATATTTTCATACAGAGTATGGATTCATCTAAGAGAATTACTTCTTGAATGGATTCAAAAAATAATAAGACCTGAAATATATTTTTTAGAAATGGGGAAAGAAAAAAGGAGGAAAAAAATTTCGAACTCATTCCTATGCTTGTGGGAATTTAAGCAGCCTGAGCAGGAATGGTGGCATTGGCGCAGATTGGAGGATTCAGCTTGCCACTCAGAGCTGGCTTCACATTGGCACAATTGCTTGACACATTCCCTTGATTGCCATTGTATGCCAAGTCAATGTCAGCAATCTCTACACCATCGCATGGGATACTCTTACTGCAAAGAAGTGTCACAACAGCTGGTGTTGCTGAAGTGCCAGTGATGTTCTTGAAGCTGACCTGAGCAATCTTAACACTTGATGGGGCCTGTAAATCAAAACAGCGGGGAGAGAAAAAAATTAGCTCGAAAAGAAATGCACTTTAGAATTTGATTGTCTTAGCATGCATGTTTTGCAACTTACAGTGTTTGTGCATTGGTTGTTTGGGCAATATTCTTGATCAATGATCACTGGATTGCTGACATTTTGCATGATAATACCTTCAAAGTGCATATTGGTGGCACTACCACTTTTAGCAGCTGGCCAGCTCTTTACTCTTACACCATTTAAAGTACCGGAGATGGTGCAGTCGGTAACAAAGATACCCTCAACAGGCAGTTCATTGTCATACCTTCCAAGACTTCCAACACTGATTCCATGGCCAGGTCCACATGTCACTTTACTTATATTAACTTGTTTGGCACCATCACCAATTGAGATGCAATCGTCCCCGGTTCCTATGTTTGAATCTGTGATGACTACTCCAGTGGAATGTCCAATGTGAATACCATCAGTGTTGGGACTGTCCCCAGGTGCTGTGATTGTGAAGTGTTGGAATGTTATATTGTTGCATCCAAAAAGATTCACGTGAAACAGTTTGCTGTTCAAAGAAGTTAGGTCGCGGATGACAGTATTGTTGACGAAATTCAAGCTCAAAGTCTGCAATTTCAAGTTTAAAAAATGACAATCAGATTATTAATTTCACTGGTGTATCATTGGCAAAACATTCATAGGTGTGTAATCAATGTTGTAAAAGTTGGCTCACATTTGGAAGTTTGCTGCATTCGGTTTTTACACGACATTCATTTTGGGTCCAAGCTTTGGCTCCTTGGCCATCCAAGGTACCACCTCCGGAGAGTGTCAATTGGTCAACGTACATAATTGTCATCCATTCATTATCCTTGCTTATTTGTGCAGGATCTTCAGGAGCTTTGATGGTGCCTTGTATTTGAATCTCAACGGGTGCTTTGCAAGGACCTACAAGGCTCGCTTCTTTTAATAAAAATGTGCCCTTTGGAATCAAAATTGTAGATGCTGTTGTAGAATTACATGTTTGTTTCCAAGCATCCGCCAAAACCTGCAACAATGGCAAATCTTTTAGAGCCCAATTGTTTATTTCATGGGGACAATGCTTTCGACAAATCACGAACTTTTCTTCAAATTTTGGTGAATTGATCAATCAACCAACTTGATTTCAATGCGTGTAGCTTTGGCATTAAGATTAAGATTAATTACCTGGCTCATATCAGCACTGCCATCAGGTTTTGCGCCAAGTTGAGTGACATCAATAGGTCCAGTTTGGGCCTGGACAATGCATGTAAAGAACAGCCATGAACACAACAATGTGATGCCAAATGCTCCTGCCATCTTTTGCTATTCTTTTTTTCTTCTTTTTTCTTCCCCACTATTTGCATTTGTTTTCTCTGAATAGTGTAATCTAAACTACATTTGTTGCCTTTTTATAGTCGTGATAAGGAATTTAACACCGTTAATTATCAAAATTTATGTTTGTGGTTCCTAAGAGACTCGAGTGTTGTGGTGCAGTTGTGGCTACGACTTCAGTTACCTTTCTTCCCTTTCTCCATCCAACCACCTCTCCCTTCCTGATCTCCCAATTTGGTCATAACGTCAACCTTATATTAACTAAAAATGGTTCATCAATCTAGCGGATATAGGATGGATTTTTCCAATGCGGGTGGATCTCCTGATGGTCAATGGTTTGCAACTTTGAAAGTCTTTCAAAATCTTTGGAGCTTATAGTTCTCCACAGTAAAGTGATTAACAATGAGCTAAACTAATAGAATTATTGTATTAATAGGATTCCAAAATTATCAAAATTGAGCTGCTTGGAATGTATTAATAGGATTTCAAAATTATCCAAATTGAGCTACTTGGAATCAGATTCTTTGAAAGAGATGATGTTTTATTTTAGAAATGATAGATATTGGCCTACGCACATATACTTTTGCAAATGGCTATTTCTCTATGGTCCTTTAAGGTTTGTCATAAAATGAAGACATCCCTTGTAGTAATTTTGAAGAGTTACAATGACCTCCCTATTAAAGATTGTGAAGTTTTTTTCCCTTTATTTTGATATTTGCCTATACTTAATTCAACTGTGAGGATAATATCTAGATTAGATCTTTAAAATTTCACAAGGACAATTTGGGTATTTGCAGTATATATACTTTATGCTATTATTACCTCAAAGCTAAAATGCTTATATATGAGCATGTTAAAATTGAAGAGTGATAAACTCGTAAAACTAGAGGTAGCGTTTTGCTTACATTGACAAACTTCAAGAAAGGCTGGTGTAATATAACCTTTCGTGAATCACAATTGGTGGACGAGACCGCTGTACAGTACAAATACACAAAGAATCAAGTTTCAAGATAACTATGTCATATAAAATGTGATTTAATAGTTTCTCTTTTTAGTTTTTGTTAAAGTAAATATGTCAATATGACATATAATTTTCTTGTATCAATAACGTTTAGTTAGGACCAATTATAGATCTTTCCTTTTGTAAAAGTTAGTCTAGATTCAATGTATGTTAGTTTATAGACCCATATATAGGGACATCTCATTGTATTATGATTAAAAGAAATATATCACAATTTTTTCATTTTAGTTTTCTAACATGGTATCAGAGCTCTAGGTTCAAAATCTAGAGTCTCTTGATCCTTCATATTTCTCTCTTTTTAAAACTCACTGTTGTCTCTTTCATTCTAATCATTTTTTGGTTAGTTTCTGTGACGCCCCACATCTCCCTAAGGCGGACCAAAGGGTATCCGTGGACGCCTGCCCAGCTCTCGCCAGGACTCAAGCAATTCCGTTCAAATTAAAACCGAACTAAACATTTCGAAGAGAGCAACATGAATACAAATAGTGCGGAAGCGTTCAAGCTTAACAAGTCACTTAACATGTAACCATTACATCGATAATCATAATACGACTTAAATTCAAAATACACGTCAGGGCCCAATTTTTTTACATTTCAATTCCCAAAAGTTCAACCCAAACCAGGGCCTAGCCAAAGAAATATAGTAGGAACCTTAAACAAAAGTACAACGAAGGGTTTCTCCATACTTCTCCGAGATTTGGTCCTGTTAAGGAAAAACAAATCTACAGGGTGAGCAAAACGCTCGTGAGGCCAAGAACAAACACATGCAGCACCCATTGTCTTCAAATAACAATCTCAATTTTACAATCAAGCAATAATTTGCAATAATTAACAATTCCGAGCGGGAAAAATAAACCAGAAACAATTCAAGGCATATAGTAGCTCTCAGGAGCTGAGTTCCACTTGCACGAGCAATAACTCACGAATGACACTCCGTCAATCGTGGTAGATAAGTCCGTTAGAACTCCACTTAACCTGTCCCCTTTCACCTTACATACCCCTGTATCAGCGCCCGGCCTGTCATTAGTTTGTGGCCGATACTATTCGGAGTAAGCCAAGCCCAAGACCCTTCTCATTAGGTACAAAGCTTATATATTCTTCATTGGTTTGCCCAGCGTTCCCGACCCCAAGGCCCATTTGCCGCTCGAGTCCCAAGGTCGGCCATGAGATTTGGGGCGTCCCCCTGTGCCTTGGTTGGTCGAGGAGATTCACTCTCCAACGGACGTATGCAAGCTAGCATACCATACATTTCATTCATTCAATGCATTTCATATCATTAATTCAATGACATTTAATCATTAAAATTTCATTTCTAATGAGAACGAGTGTGATAAAGTACACACTCGACTCCACTTTCAAGATTTCCAATCATTAATAACAATTAAACATGTAACAAGTTTACATACACCTGACACTCACCAAGTATTAAGTGTGAGTAAGGTCAAGGGAAGTTCAAGCGTCCACCGGGGAATCCTGTTGAAGGTCCTCGTGTGTGCCTGAGCAAATAATAGTGAATTCATCATTCACATCCCAAATATCGAGGAATAATTCGTTCACTAGCATTAATCGAGGGAATTCCGTGAAAATGAACCTCAATTGCTCGTAAATCGAGGTTCGAGTGGGGTTTGATAACGTTCAAAAGTATTTAAGTCTTTATCTAGGAAATCGGGGATAAAACGTTTAGATAATATCAAAAGAATAAAGAGTTTTTTGAAAAACTCTATTTCCTTGAAATTGGAAAATTTTAGTTTTATTATGAATCTTTGAAAAATCGTAACTCACTCGGCACAAGTCGAGAATTGGAAAACTTTATACCGTTGGAAACCTCTTAGAAAGTACTATAAGTTCTTAGAAGACATTTTTCCACGAATCGAAGTGGAAAGTGCTCAAAAATGAGCTTGAAGGTACAGACTTGGTTTTCAAGGCCGAATTAAATTGGATTTCGGCCAACTTTGAAAATTCGGCACGATTCACACGTTGCAAACCGGCCTCTGAAATTTGTAAATCAATTAGAGTTGCAAGTGAGGTTTATAGAAAAACAAGCGGATCAAGAATCGGAGTTTCGAGTACCGAGATACGGTAGCTCAAAGTTGGGGAAAATTCAAGACTGGAGAAGAATTTCCAGATTTGAATCTCCAACACTAGAAATTTAACTAGGTATCGAAACGAACTTGGATTGGTGCCAAAATTGGCAGTATTTTACTCCTATATGGAAAGTATCTCTCTATCAAATTTCAGGGAAAAATACCCTCGGGAAGGTAGTTAACTAATCATCCAAAGTTCCGGAAAATTTCTAAGGCAATCTGCCTTTTGACTTACATTTTCCCAATTCAAATCGTTTAACCAAGAAAGCTATCCAACCATGGTTCATTTGTGAAATAAAAGTCTAAGATACATCCATGATACCTTTGGTGATGGTTTAGCATAAAAAATTCAATTAATAAGATCACTCCCGGGTTTTGTCCCAAACCAGTCCAAATATTACGTTTTTCCAAAACAGGGCAGTCATATTGTTTTCGTCACAACTCTGTCAATTTAACTCGGAATTGAGCATGGTTTATGGCGTTGGAAAATACATTCATAGGAATAAAAGTTCACAGAAGGAAACGTTCTGAAATTTGGCAAGCAACCAGCTCAAAATTGAGCCTCAAGTTGCTGCCTCTACAAACCATTCCAGCAGATCCGAGAGACAGGACAGCTATCTTAAAACGAATGGTTCAGATCCTACACATGGAATCAGAATACGTAATTTATACCGTTGGAAAGGTATAGATGTCTAGTTTCGAATACCACTGACGGCACTCAATTTCGACGTCGGAGGACAAAGTTATGGTCAAAATGCTACCGCTGGACAGGGTTATCCGAAAATAATTTTCCAGCTTGCCTAGTTCACGAATAAATTCATTTGCCCATCTAAACGTTAATGTTTTCCAATGAAAATTTTTACACATATAACATAACATATAATCATCAGGGTCACGCCAATAAATCACCAAAAATTGGCCTTATCATGGCCGAACAAAACAGGGGCAGTTTCGGAAATTTCTTGCCATAACCTCAACTTTGAGTTTCCAACAATAATACTCCATAAATCCATCATTTTAACTACTAAACTACCATTAAATCCAACATTAATCCTCTAATCAGCAACAACCCAAATGTGGGAATTCAAAGAGTCCACTTTTCAAATTTGCCAACCATATCAAGCCATCCATACACATGCAATAGCTTAAAGATGTATTTCTACCATCATAATCCAAGTTTAAGGTGTAGGATGAAGTTATACCTCCTTAGTGCTCTAAACCAGAAATTTTCGGTCCTCAAGAGGCTCCAAGAAACCGTGAAATGCAGCCCTTTAGTTAGCTAGATCCAACCTCCAAGTAGTTTGCTAGATGGTCTTCAAGTTTGGTGAAGATTGATTGAAGTTTTGTGGTTAATTTGATGAAGAAATTTGTGAAGCAAGGGAGTGAGAGAGAGGGAAGGCTGGCCGGCTGTTGGTGAGAGAAGAAAGAGTGGAATTTTGATCAAAGTTAGCTTCCAAGAGAAGATTAAATGAGTGGTGTACAATCACTCCAAAGTCAACCCTTATTAGGGCTCGTTTGGTGCGTTTAGGGCTCGATTTCTCTCGCGTTTGGTTCACTAGTGCACTAAACCTCTAATGTACTTATGTTTATATAAATATTATTCACTCTTAATTGTCTCGAAATAGGGGTCTAAAGTCCCTCAAATAAAGTCGCGCGTGCGAAAACGTGTACCGTCAATTTAAACGTTATAACGCGAAACTTCCGATAAATTCTTATAACGATTGCACTACTAACTATCACTTGAGTATTTATTCATAAGATTACCTATTTTAGGACCATAGTACAAGTCTCCAATATTCCAAACTTATTGTGCTCCTACGCAGTAAAATCTCCGAGCACTATTCACTATTTTTACTAAACGCACTCTAGGAAATTAATTTTTGAGACGAGTCACTTTGAAAATATAACGAAGTTATATTATCATGTATTTAGGTCTAATAAGACTAGAAAATATTCCTCGTGGTAAAAATCCAATTAAATAATTTATTAAGCCATAAATTAGGCTTAAAAAAATAATAGTTTTTACGAGTCCTCACAGTTTCTTTGCCCTTTACAGTAGTCATTCATCCTCCATTTGGATCTTCTTCATTTTTTTTCACAAATATATTGACCATTATTATGGCTCAAAATGACGTGTCCCAACCTATTAACATTATCCTTGATGGCACAAATTATTCTCACTGGGCATATGCCTTTCAAAATTTTCTTCATGGTTGTAAATTGTGGAAATATATTACTAGTCATGTTACTGCTCTTGTTGCTTCTGATGGCAAGTCTTCTGAACAATTTGCTGTCCGTTTTGAAGAGTGGGATAGTGATAATCACCAAATCATCACTTGGATCACTAACACATCTGTGCCAGCCATAAATCATCTTTTTAGATGCTTTGACACAGCAAAAGGAGTCTGGGATTTCTTGGCAGATCGATACACAACAACTGATCTATCCCGACAATACCAACCTTCTCTTCATTTACATGCCATGAAACAACAGTCTGGACAATCTATTTAGGACTTTTACTCTGATATGGTTTGTGTCGCGCTCCACTTTTTGAATGTGTGAAAATAGTGTGTATGTGAACGTGTAAAAACGAAAATAAAAGGCCGGGGATTGTGAAATGCGACGGTTTGGCCAAATGAAGTTCAAAAAGGGTTTTGAATGGAAAACGGAGTCGCCACTTGGTATAGAGTTAGGGTGTACCAAGTCACCCAAGAAGTGATTTTTGGAAAGCAAAGTAAACAAACCCCTTTTTAAGAACTTTTAGGTCTACGTAACCAAAGAAAGGGATCGGGGGTCACATTTGATATGGGAGAAGGCAAAGGCAAAGCCTAAGGCACTCCCTTACCCTAGCCAAAGCTAGTTGCGTGATTTAGCTCCACGTTTCCTAATTCTTCTACCCAAAATATGCGTTGCATGTTGGATGTGACTAATGGATATAAAAAGGAAAGAAAAATGCAATCCTAAATTTAAAATGTCTCTTATGAGGCTTTTTGGTCCCAACCACATGAGTTGTGGTGGCCAATAAGGAAAGTCCTCATAGAGGTCACGGGTAATGTAAATGAAGACCCAAATATGAGTGTAAGTGTGCAAATGTAAGAAAAGTGCAAGTGTGCCAATTGAGAAAATAAAGGTGTTTGTGTGCTAGTGGATGAAAATATAATAGTAGATACATATAAGTGCAATTGTGTGCAATTTGTGAGGTGGAGAATAAATGATAAAAGAAGAAAAATGTGCAAACATGGCATGTGGATTGAGAAAAATATAAGTTGTGAGAAAATGTGGATAAAAGGGTGAGAAAGTAATATGATAAAAATGAGAGTGCATGAACCTAGAAGAATGCATCAAGTCGGGTACGAGAATGACTCCTAATTTCACGACTTTAATTTTTCCTTTGATTAGAAGGAAGAACTAGCGTGCTAAGGCTATTTTGTAGCCACACTCGCTCGTTTCCCTTATCGAAAGGGGACTCTCAAGCAAATATACCCTATAACTAGCATAAGGATGCAAAAACCTAGAATGAAGGGGAAAGGATTGGAGGAGCATGCCAAATGCTAGAAAACTAAGAAAAATGCATGAAATGTAGTGAAACATGCAAGTATGAACTAGCGAGGGAGATCCCTAAGGGTCTAGCATTGGACTAGCCCATATCTATGAATTCCTACTAGCGTTGGACTAGTGGAAAACGGGACAATGAGCCACAACTAGCGTTGGACTAGTGTGGTGACGTGCATTCATCCATCATACTCATCTATGACTATAGAAAGCAAATAGACATGCCAATCACCCATAAACACATAGCACATAACACTTAGTATGCTCGACTAGATGCAAGAGCCTAATAAAGCAAATTAACACGTGGCAACAAAAGCAAGCAATCAATCTAATGAACCTATCACATTTGCTAACTAAATCAAAAAGGGAAGGGGAAAGTGGACGAAATGCTCTCCGAGCCCTATCTATTACAAGCCAAGAGGTGTACACATACCCCATAAAAGAATAACTTAATAAAAGCAAAAGCAAATGAAATAAATGAAAGGAATTAAAGAAAGACAAGGAAAGCAAAGTAGACATGCAATTCTCACTTAGCACGTTGGATCACGTAGGAGAGACAAAAAAGGATAAAAGAAATAATACCTCCCCATTCATGATGTTAGTAGAGTAAACAAGACTCAATTTGGACTAGAGTCACCAAAGAAAAGGATAACTTGGGCTAAAACCATCAAAGCAAAGGATTAATGCACCAATTTAGTGGTAAAATGTAAATAAGTCAATTTGAATCCACCAAATCATCGAATCCTTCTTCAATTGCAACTTGAAAATGATCAAATAATGCATAATTTCCAAGCAAAAGTGAATCATTGATAAAATTTCTAAAATATCAAAATGACTAAAGACCCAATAGCAACCATTAATCAATCAATCAAGGCCAATTGAGACATTTTAGGAACTCTAAAGGTCCAGGAGCAAGAAAAGGTCAAGTAATCACAAATAATCACATAAGCATTAAAGCATTTAAACAACTTAAACATCCATGTTCGCAAAGCTGGGGCCTAATTGAAAGGAAAAAAGAAAATTGAAGGGTCGATTTGATGGATTTTTCAATTACTTGGGCCATAATAAAACAAAGGGAGACTTGGGGGCCAAAGTGCAATTTTCAGATAATTATTTCATGCAAATTCATGCAAGGTACGAGGAAACTTGTTTCTGCAATGTTCCTGTACTCTAGCAAACGAAATGAAATCTGCTGCAATTTCTTCTCAAACTCAAATTTCTTAATCACAACCTTGATTAGATTTTTCCAAACCAACCAACTTCATTCAGACCAAACAAACAGAAAACTTAGCAACTTCATTCAAACAAAACAGGAAACTTAGCAAAACATCAATGGTTTTAAACTTCAGCAAACAATGTTTTTGAGCTTCAGCAGTTCGCATGGCAGATGCACTCAAGCATCTCAAACCACAAACTTAAACTCAAATTCCTATTAAGCTTATCATGCATGCAAACTAAAGCTATCGGTCAAAGTTGGAATTTCCTTTGCTTATGCGAGTTTCTGCTACAACTTTACAATTAGTGAACAATCCGGAGAGATGGCAATCATCATTGACACAAGGTTAAATGTGCTAACAAAGTGATGAAACCCAATTTATGAACTATTGAGGGAATCAAGACATGAGAGCTACGCAGCTTCATGCAAAAAAAAAAAAAAAAAAAAACATGAGAAAAGTTCCTGCAATTTGTAAAATGGAGCCTGCTGCAATTTTGTTTAAACTGATGGACTTTATACGTGATTCCCCATCAAAAGATTCAAAACACAACTTTAAGTATAACCAAAGAAATGCACGGAAAGCTGTAGAAAGAACAGGGAAGCCTTAAAACTTCAGGTTCTTTTCGAAGTTTTGATCAAGGCCAAAACAGATTCTAACGCAATCATCATACTCACACCCACATATTGAATTCACAGTGAGGGGAACGGGAGAGGCTATGCATAAGGACTGAAACTTTCTAACCCTTGAACGAGTTCGAAACAGCAAACATTAACAACACGGCTCAACTAATTTGGTTTGAAAAGAACAGATTATTGGAACCAGAAGGAAACTGCAAACTGGCTCAACTAAAGGAAAATGCAGCCTACCCAGCAGATAAACTGGAACCTGACCCTCATAAGACTTCATGAAATCCTCATGAACCCACGGCTAAGCATGCAACCAAGGAGATCTAATGCAGAGAGGGATCCAAAACAGGGCTCTTTGGGAGGAACCAACGGATTTTAAGTGAGACAACCAGCAAGGAGCTATTAAACAGCATGAAAGAAAAGAAAAAACAAGAAAAACAAAGAAAGAAACATCGGACAGCAAAAGGCAAGCAAATAAACAGCAAAAAGAAGCAACTTGGACCGTAAAACCGCAAACAAAATGCAAAGTAACAGCAACAGTAAATCATTAGACTATAACAGATACATTTTCAGGCTTCGAACAGCTTGAGACTGATCGAAACTTTGCCCACCAAACAGAAAAACACATTTCAGCACGAAAGGCATAAACATCCGCAGGAGATGAGAAATTTTACCCAAATGAAAAAGGAAAGATCGACAGCAGATGATTTGCTGCAAAAACCCGTACTTTTCCGATGAAGATTGACGACGATAACGGCGGCGTTGGGTTCTTCCTCTGTTCGTAGTTGCTACTGGTTGCAGTCAACCTCCCGTGTGCGGCTTTTCTTTTCTTTTCTGGGCTTCTCTTCTCCCAAAACTCTCAATCTCTCCCTCTCCTTTCTCGTTGTTTTCTCCCTTTTCTTCCTGAAGTTCTCTCTCTCTTATCTCAAAACCTTTTCCCAGCCATCACTCCCCAACCCCTTGCTCTCGGTTTTCTCTCTACCGTCGCCTCTCACTTTTTCTTTTGCTCTAGATCTTTTCGCCGTCCCTCTGCTCTCTTTCTTTTTTTCTTTTTTTTTAGCTCTCCCCCCAGATCTCCCCTTTTCTCTTTCCTCGCGGCTACTGTCAAATGCAACCCACCTTCACACCAAACCCTTCATCCCACGGCTCTCCTTTGCTGCCTCTCCTCTTTTCCATTTTAGCCTTACACCTTGCATGGAAGCTTCCTCCATTTAGCCAGGTGTCTGGCCACCTGGAACCGCCAGCCTTCTCCTCTAAAATTACAGCCAAAGGGCTGCCCGAGCCCTTCCTTGCAAGCTGCGAAAATACGCAGCTTGCATGTCGCGGCCCCCCCCCCTTTTTTTTTTTTTTTAAAATGAACCAATCAACAAATTAAGTAAACACGACTAAAATAAACAAATACTAAAAAAAATAAAACAAAATTGCTAATCTTAATAATAAAAATCTTTTGATTGATGATTTTCTTTTCCGATTAATAACACTAAAAAGAAATGAAACTTATCCCTTCTTTTATGAAACTTTCTCCTTTTTGACAAATTTTAGGCTAAAGTCTTACAATAATAATAATAATAAAATAACAAAATAATAAAAAAAACAAAACAGTTAAAAGGACCAAACTAATGCAAAAAGTAAAAACTAAAATAAAAACAAATGCTAAAAGTTTAAAAACTAAAATCGTGACATTAAAAATTTGGTGTCTACAGTTTGTCTGTGGGATGAGATTGCTGAATCCGAACTAAAGTGGACCTACACTAGTGATGCAAACAAATTCTACACCTATCGTGATTCTCATCGACTTATCTAGTTCCTCATGGCCTTACTTGATGACTATGACACAGGATGCACATCTATTCTTAACAAGAAGCCACTACCTTCCCTTGATGCTGCTCTCAAGGATATGATTTTTGAGGAAACTCGCCGCAATACTACAGCTCCACGTACTATCTATATGGGTCCTTGCTGCTCCCCGGCAGCCTGCTCCAACATATCGACAATCTACTCCAGCCTATAGATCACCTGTATCTGCTTCTTTAGGAACCAAATCCACCATTGAATATAGGTACTGTCACAAACTTGGTCATGACATTTCCAAATGCATCAAGCTTCAATGAAAAAAGGGAGAACCAAGACAGCATACATGGAACTCTTCTCCTATAGCTGCTACCACTATCATTGGTCCTATGACTAAATCTACTAGTTCCACATCTCCTGCACTTATAAATACTACTGCTCCTTCTGCTATTGATTTGGAGGCCTTAGTTTCCCAAGTTTTTGCTCGCACTGCTCAGCCTTCCGCTAGTGCATTTTTTGCCACATCAGGTACCTCTTCATGGCTTATTGATTCTAGCTGCTGTAATCATATGATTTTTAACTCTGATATTTTCTGTTCTAAATACTTACCTTCCCAACCAACCTCCATTTCTACAATTGATGGTTCTATTATGCCTGTCACATACACTGGTACTGTTTCATCTAATAATATTTATCTTTCTGATGTCTATTTTGTCCCTCAACTATCCCTAAACCTTATATCTGTTGGTCAATTATGTGATCTTGACCTTCATTTATTCTTCTCCCGTGCTAGTGGTCTTATTCAGGATCCACTGACCAAAACAACAGTTGGGATCGGCCATAAGATTGGACGATTGTTCGAACTGACATCCCTTTGTCTTCCACCTTCTCGTGCCCTTGCTGCTCCTACCATGTCTATTTGGTATTCTAGATTAGGTCATCTGTGAGGATCCAAAAATTATTTTTATTTTATTTTATTTTTTTGAATACATTTTCTTTACTTTACTTTATTGCCTTAATTTTCTAGATATTTTTATAAGTGAGTTAAGTTTTTAAATCATTTTTCTTCTATAAGTTAGTATATGTTGAATTCGTAGTGCATTATAGAAGTAGGACCTACTAGTGGGGTGTGTGTGATAAATTTTTGAAAATTAAGAGGAGTTTTGTGCAAAGAGATATTATTTTATAAGGTGTTATGGGATAATTAGAAGTTGACTAGATATTTTAGTATTTGGAAGACAAATAGATGAGGATTAACCTTGGAATGCCATTTGTCAACAAAGCCATGGAGCTTTGACTTGGACCAAGACCATTCTTAGCCTTTTAAAATTTTTTTTTGAAATTTATGAGTTGTATGACTGTGATTTGGTTTAATCTAGACTGGACGAGTGTGTATTTTATCACACTCGATTCCTCTTGATTATTTGATTGGTCTACTGTTTATTTGAAATCTATTACTTGTGCATGACTTTGATGTCGTCTGGAGCACAATATCCGACGACCTTACTGTGAATTTGAGGTCAAACCTCATTGGTAGTTAATGAAATCGAGATAGCAAGGGTTTGATCGGGGTAAATTGACGGACCATGAGGAAACTGTCACTGATTGACTGAATACTGGACTCTTCTGATATTTGGCATACTCGAATATTACCACTACTGTATCTGTTTGGTGCTCGAGCCTGGTAAGGATTATGTTTGGCAGACGAGAACTGGTGTAAAATGGGGATCTACGGTCAATATTTTTGCTTCTCTAAACGTTGACGGAGGATCGGCAAGTTTGGATCAAACTAATACGATTGGAAATTTGACTCTTGAGAGTCATCTGTATCCTTTTATTTGAATCGCGCTGTAATAGTTGTGGTGTTTACTTATTCCTTTACTTGATGCTTATATTTGGTAGATTAAAATTTTAACTATGTGATTTTCGAGTGCATGACCTGTGGTACCTCATTGGGCGAAAACTCACTCTGTCACCTTTGTTTTCCTTATAGGGGAATGAAGTCCTGGGAACGTGATTTTTGGAGAAGAGTTAAGCTAGTTATAGCTTTTAGATATTTTGTTTAAACTCCTCTGTATTAGTAAACCTTACATGTATTGTGACAGGTTGTCAGCCTGTGCAATAATAAAAACCTGTTCAGCTAAAGTTAATTTCTGTAGATAGTGGTAAGCAGGGTCGAATCCACAGGGACTGGGAGTAATTATTTCTTTTCAAGTTCACAGTGACAAGGGGGGTTTTTGAAAATGAGAGTAACTAAATTATTTGGAATAAATTAAAATAAAATAAAATAACTACAACTCAAATAACTAATTATCACAATAAAAATAATAATGAACGAACTCTAGCCAAGAGACAATTTCGGAGATGGTTCACTTAATTCCATCACAGATGCAAGAATTATTCCAGTTACTATCTGATAAATTAGTTATAGTTGTCATACACGCGATAAACAACCAACTCTTCCTCAATTTGTCGATAGCCAAGGTACGACCGTTGACTATTTCTCTAATCAGGAAACAACCTAGGTACGACCATAGAAGTTCAATTCCCTAATTGCATGAATAATTAGAAGAGTCTAATTCTAACCAATCAACACGCTACGAGGGTCTCTTTAAGTTAGCCTGTCTATCTCCCTGACACAAACCCAATCATGCCAGTTGCCACCAGTTTAGAATAATTAAACAATTACGGATTTAACTACCCTAATTGGCTTCAGGTTATTGAATTAATCTAGAATCCGGGACCTGGATAATCGAATAATAAAACAACCATATGAACATAAAGTAGAAGATAGACGAATACCAGTGAATAATGAAAATAAATAAAAACTAATTCGATCTTACAAATTTAGTAGAACCAAGTCCTTCGTTGTTCCTCGACTAGACAAACTTAGTCACGCCTCATGAGAAAATCTCCAAGTAATTTAACTGAGGTCCAGGCCATCAAAAGAGCCAAGAAAAGAAAACTAAAACTATGCTAAAAGCCTAAGCTAAAACTAGTGATTCGAAAACCTTCTCTACGTTTGTCTTTTTAAAGCCAAAGGGAACAATGACATAATGCTTCCTACTCCATGGTCCCCACCAAAATTGAAAGCCAAGAAAAGAATACAAAAGATGCGGCTCAATTTTCTTTTTGTTTCCTCGGCTCCTAGGGCTCTCATAGCCCTTTCTTCATCAGCTCAATAAGGGCCAAAGGGAAATCCATTTGTTTCCTCTCTTGTGGGCCACGTTGAGTGAGCCTTGCAGAAGACTCCCATGTGTGCAGTAATTTGCTCAGAAAATTCCTCTTTTTTTGTAGTTTCTGTTCCATTCCCTGAAATTAAATCCAAATACCAAATATAAGTAAATATTAATAATTAAAACAATATTTGGCAAGGACAAAGGGAAAATTAATAATAAAATAACTAACAATTAACACCCTATCAATTCCCCCCACACCTAAATCATGCTTGCCCTCAAGTATGGGAACAGCAATTGAATACCAAAATTTGACAGTGGCTATTGCTCCAACTACCGTAGTGCCAAGATACCCAAGAAAAACAAATATCAAGCAACACAGGTCAAGATCCAAGAAAAATCACCCCGGTTAGCTTCCCAACCACCAACTCCTCCAATTTAAAGCAAACTAATCTAAGAAAAAGGAATGGTTGCTCACATTTATCAGCAAACGGTCCAACTATTAACCAAAATCTCGACATTAAAATCACAAATCGGCGAGCTGACTTTTTCATATACTAACACACTCTTTACTTTACTTTTTTTTTCTTTTTTTTTTTTTTTTTTTTGAGTAATAAAAGACTTAGTCTATAGCCCTTCGAGCCTTTTGACGCGAACTCCAACATTTGCCAGATGGAAGAGCCCGGTTAGTCAGCTCCAATTGCTACGGGACCACGCACTCATAGCAACTACTCCTTTTGACGCGAAAATCAACACTTTAGGTGAAGATCCCCGGTTATTCAGTAGTAACCACTAGCGGAGTACAGTCAACTCTTATTTACAACCATATAGCACGATGTCTAAAAGCAACACAAGAATAACAGCAGCCAGCCTCAAATTTCCAGACATGGAGAACTAAAATTAATAACTGGACCAATTCACATGAAAAATGCCAACAATTATTCCCTATGCCTAGAAAAGTTAACCAAAAATTGGAAAAGTTAAGCAATTATTGATATTCACCAAAGAGATGTTCCTGAATTCAGCCACATCAACTTGATACCTTTTTATTAATAAAACTTGGCAATATCAGAATTAGAGACAACAACTATTATCAAACCTTGGTAGTCACAAAAGAGCTGATCACTAAAAAGAAAGAAAAGGAACTAAACGAAAAATAGAACAAATAACAAAAACAAGGGAAAACATGTAAAAACTAAAAATTAGAAATATTAGCTGTACCACAGCTATCCCCCCCACACCTAAGTCCGACATTGCCCTCGATGGAAGTAATATAGCAATTAAAGCGAAGAGAAAAACGAAACATCCCTCTCAAGCGGCTACGGGATAGGCGGGAACGGGAGAGTGAAGCAGACATGGTGGAAGTACGCGGCCAGGTTCTTAGAGATTAGAGCTATCTGGTTGGCGATATGCATTACTTGCTCATCCGCGTGGTGAACCTGATCTCGGAAGTGGCGCCACTTAGCATCAGAAGCCATCGGTGGGAGAGGCCACGGTGGCCCCAATTGGGTCAAATGCAGGAACAATGCAGTTCAAAAGCGCAACAAATGCTCCAAAGATTTAGCAATTGAAATCAATAGATAGAGTACTCCCAGCAAGTCAATTAGACACAACCGATCAGAAATAAACACAGGAGGGGCACAGTAGCCTTCCAATTCAACAAACAGGCACAGAAAAATACCTGGCCAACGTCACTTCAGGGGCACAAGATAGAAATTAACAACACAGAACTCAAGTGATACCAACAGGGATACCAACAGAGCAATGAATTCAATTGATTGAAGCGAGTGAAACGCAACAAATGTCACCAGTTGGACAGTCAAATACCCAAGTCAAACGCTCAAAATTAGCAATTTGGCCAAGAAAACAACAATTCCAGCAACTAATGGTTAGAATCGAGAGACAGTTCAGGCACCAAAACTCAAGAATCGAATAGGCAGTCCAGCACAGAGGATTAAGAAATGGAAAGCAACACTGCAACCAGTACCACTGGTGCACAGACAGGAAAGAATTAAATTCAACGGCAGCAATCCAATCTCAAGAACTTAAACTTTTAAAATAAGCAGGAATCTTCAAATAGGAGCCACAACGATAGGCCAAAAATCTCAACCAGTACCACTGGTGAGTCACAGGGAAAAACTAAAGCAAATAGCCAACTCAATAATGTAATCGATGCCAGAAAATATCCCCAAACGAAGCAGCAAATAAACGTAATTTTGCCCCAAGATGGACCCTAGAAAATGCCCAAATTATCACCCTCTTGGATCCAACAAGAAATCCAACCTGTGAAAAGTAGCAAATGACCCCAGAAATTCGAACAACAACAGAAGTACAAGGTTATTAGCTCGCAATCAGACAGGCGACCACATAAAATCAATGAATGTAAACAAAACACCCCAACCAGTACCACTGATATACACACAGGGAAGGTCAGACGGCCAACAATTCAACAAATATCAGAAAATATCCCCACATATGGTAGCAATTAGACCCAAATCTGTCCAAAATGAACCCCAGAAATTGCCGAATCATCACATTCTTTAATCCATTATGAAGCCCATACACAGAGTTCAGTGAGTTAAACTAATTGGGGGAGAAATGGCAATACCTCCACCTATCAGAAATTGACAGGTGGTGACGGCGGGGCTGGACAGTTGATGGTCGTGAAGAGGAGGAGGTGCTGCGCGGGTGAGGTGTTAGCGCGGTGGCTGCGCGCGAGGAAGTTCCTGGCCGCGAGGGAGCTGGCGGAGCTTTGCGCGCGCGGCAGGTGGGATGCTCTGGTTGTGGGCGAAGCTGGAGGAGAGCCGGTGCTGGAGCAGACTGTGGGTGAGGTGCGGTGGAGCTCGCGAAGCAGGGCGACGGCCTGGAGGCGCGGTAGAGGAGCTTGGCCGCGAGCTGGTAGCGGGTGCGAGCAGCGGAGCAGCGGCGGTGCTGCTGGAGGGCGCCAATGGCGGCGGACGGCGAGGCGAGTGGCTCGCGATGGGCAGCGGCATGCGATGGGGAGTTGATGCGGAGTGGGTGGCGGCGGATGGAAGGCAGCCGAAAGAAGAAATAAAAGAAAAGGGAAACAGGGCAACGGGGAAGAAAGGAAGAAAGAAAGAAGAAGGAAAGAAAAAAATAGTTTTTTTTTTTTTTTGCACACTCAAATTTCAAAATCCGAATTGTGAGAATCAAAACTGAAGGTGTAAAACGGAAAATGTTTTTATTTTGAATTTTTGAATTTTTATTTTGTTAGTTTTTGGGTCGTCAAACACCGCGTGGGCACGCCAAGATTGCACTTCCTGGTCACAGTGAAGAAAAATATCAAGACCGACCACTACCCAAATGAGAAACAATAAAACGAAAGAATTGAACAACGAAAAACAATAAAATCAATATTTGGGTTGCCTCCCAAAAAGCGCCTTTCTTTTATGTTTTTGGCTAGACATTGTCATATTTGCTCAGGGAGGATAAAATCTTGTAACTCGTCTTAATGCTTCATCCTCTATATGGTCCTGATAGCCCTCGTAAATAGAGTAATTCTTGGGCACACGAGCTACGGGCTTCCATGGACTAGTAAATGGCGCCAAACAAGTCAACGATAATTTGTATTCTCCATTCACTCCTCCACCACACGTCATAATTTCAAAATTCTCTGGTATAATAAAATCAATTTCAAGTAACAGTCAATTGAAGAATACGATTGTCAGGAAATATCTTATTAAGGAAATGGACGAACGCATGTCACCGCATTTGGAGAGTTCACTGGATTCGTTCACTTGAATGGGTTGCGGTTGGGGTTCCATTTCTTCCTTTTCGGCTTCTTTTTCAACTGCATCTGTAGATTTCTCATTTTGACCCTCTTGCATCTCCTCATCACTAGTCAAGCAAATTGCACTCTCATTTTCTTCCAGATCAACAATGGTTTTCGAGGGCAATTCTTCCATTTGAGAAGTCAATCGATTTATTCTGGATGTCAATAGACATAGTTGATCTGCCAGATAACTCATTGCATCCCTCATCATCTCATTCCTCATTTGTGTCTCCTGTTGGAATTGGTATGTATTAGTAGCTGTTGATTCATCTATTTCTTCAAGAGACCTATTTCTTCAAGAGACCTACCTGACATAAATGACGATTCTTGAGACTCATACTGCTGAAAATTCATTGGCCCCGTTGCATAATTATAATTGGAGTTATCCCACCATCCATGATCATACCCGTTTGGATTAGGGTTATACCACATTTGAGACCAGGGTGAAAAATCTCCATAATTATTGAGTGGGACACTCAGATTCTCTTGATATTCGGGGCACATACCGGTTGAATGATCCCTGGCATAACAAATTTTACAGGTTGCAGCAGCCATTCTTTCTCTAATAGAGTTTACTGCCTCTGCATATGCAGACTTAGCAAAAAAACAAGACTCATTGCCTTCCCCGGAAACAAAATCCAGTCTATCACCAAAATACGGAGTGTTAGAAGCCATAAACTATATAAAAAAAAATAAGAGAAAAATAAATAAAAAATAAAAACAAGATGAACTCAAAAAGAAACAAATTAATCTGGCACCAGTCCCCAGCAACGGCGCCAAAAATTGACAGGGTGTCGAGCCTGTGCAATAATAAATACCTGCTCAAGTAAAATACAAATTCTGTATATAGCGGTAAGCAGGGTCGAATCCACAGGGATTGGGGATAATTTAATTTCTTTTCAAGTTCCAGATATGGGGGTTTTTGAAAATGAGAGTAACTAAATTATTTGGAATAAATTAAAATAAAATAAAATAACTACAACTCAAATAACTAATTATCACAATAAAAATAATAATGGACGAACTCTAGCCAAGAGACAACTTCGACGATGGTTCACTTAATTCGATCACAGATGCAAGAATTATTCCAGTTACTATCTGATAAATTAGTTATAGTTGTCATACACGCGATAAACAACCAACTCTTCCTCAATTTGTCGATAGCCAAGGTACGACCGTTGACTATTTCTCTAATCAGGAAATAACCCTAGGTACGACCATAGAAGTTCAATTCCCTAATTGCATGAATAATTAGAAGAGCCTAATTCTAACCAATCAACACGCTACGAGGGTCTCTTTAAGTTAGCCTGTCTATCTCCCTGACACAAACCCAATCATGCCAGTTACCACCAGTTTAGAATAATTAAACAATTACGGATTTAACTACCCTAATTGGCTTCAGGTTATTGAATTAATCTAGAATCCGGGCCCTGGATAATCGAATAATAAAACAACCATATGAACATAAAGCAGAAGATAGACGAATACCAGTGAATAATGGAAATAAATAAAAACTAATTCGATCTCACAAATTTAGTAGAACCAAGTCCTCCGTTGTTCCTCGACTAGACAAACTTAGCCACGCCTCATGAGAAAATCTCCAAGTAATTTAACTGAGGTCCAGACCATCAAAAAAGCCAAGAAAAGAAAACTAAAACTATGCTAAAAGCCTAAGCTAAAACTAGTGATTCGAAAACCTTCTCTACGTTTGTCTTTTTAAAGCCAAAGGGAACAATGACATAATGCTTCCTACTCCGTGGTCCCCACCAAAATTGAAAGCCAAGAAAAGAATACAAAAGATGCGGCTCAATTTTCTTTTTGTTTCCTCGGCTCCTAGGGCTCTCATAGCCCTTTCTTCATCAGCTCAATAAGGGCCAAAGGGAAATCCATTTGTTTCCTCTCTTGTGGGCCACGTTGAGTGAGCCTTGCAGAAGACTCCCATATGTGCAGTAATTTGCTCAGAAAGTCCCTCTTTTTTTGTAGTTTTTGTTCCATTCCTTGAAATTAAATCCAAATACCAAATATAAGTAAATATTAATAATTAAAACAATATTTGGCAAGGACAAAGGGGAAATTAATAATAAAATAACCAACAATTAACACCCTATCATATTGTATAAGATTAAATACTTTGGTTTATACCTTAAATTTGAATCAATAGTGACTCTTTTCTATATAGTTCTGGATTGATGATTGGAAGTTAACTAAGTACTTTAGTATTTTCTGTGAATTTTGGTTTAGTTAGTCCTGACGAAAGTTGGACAGACAGCCCGCTAATCCTTGGGGTATGTCCTAAGAAAAGATGGGGCTATCACATCATCCTTCTCATGCAAAATTGAAATCATTAATTTCTCATGGAAAATTAGGGATTATTAAATCTGAGTCTTTTGATTGTATGCCATGTCAATTGGCAAAACAACTCGCTTTACCTTTTAATAGAAGTGATTCTCATGCCTTAGCACCTTTTGATCCTATTCATTCTGATGGTTGGGGTCCACCTCCAATCCCTACCATGGGAG